>NC_064437.1:63733971-63966471 GCF_023343835.1 Lagopus muta | reverse complement strand
CACCTCTGCAAGGACTCGTGAAGCCCTTGGCAGGCACAGCCAAGCCCCTGGTGCCAGCCCAAGGAGGAAATCCTGCCCTGGGTGTATCTATGGCTGTGTCACAGAGCTACGCTCACCCAAAGCCATCACAGGTCACATCCTCAGCATGGGTGCCAGCACTAATGACAGATGCTGCCACATGGCTCCAGCAGGCTGGGTGAGGATTAGGAGCCTGTCAGAAGGCATCACTGGAGGTTTGGGGAGGGCCTTCTGAAGTCAGTCTGAATTAATAAGTGAAGACAAGCTCCCTCTTACAGCTCTTTTATGGCGGGGATGGGTCTGCATGAAGATCAGCCAAAAAGGGAGCAAGTTTGGAATATTAATGGTCACTTTTGTTTAACAAATGTTTTTGTATAACCACCTTGTGCATCCTGGGAAGCCAAGATGTTCAATTATGAAACTGAGCACTGAATTATTTCTTCTTTTCGTTTGTTCTCCCAAATTAAGCAGATTGCAAACAGAAATTCGCCTTTCCTAGGGTTGTTATTTGTGGGGATTTTTTTTTTAGTGTAAGTGCTAATTAAAACACCACAACTACCTGAGCTCTGTCACTGTGGATTGCCCTTCCTCCTCCCTGGGAATCTCTTTTTTTCCAACTAATCATATAAAATTTACACACATTTTGAACAGCCCCAAATTAACTAATACAAAATTATATTCTCAAGGAAAAGATGCAAAAGCTGCAGTTTCGCTTAAATCAGCAGAGGCCTAACAGTCTCTGCAAATTATCCAGGAAAATTATAAAGTATTCCTTTGCATTTCTGCATCTCCCTGTTGGTGCACAGTTGCGGCCTTATTGTATGTGGTGGAAAACACAATTTCTATTTATTCACCTGAGCAAAGTTCACTTTTATTTAGCATATTTTTCTGACTTCTGGGACCAAAAAAAACATCAGAAAAAAGTGAGATTCTGTGATAGACTTTCCTTCATAGAATATCCTGAGGTGGGAAGGACCCAACAAGAACCACCAAACCCAACTCGTGGATCCGCACAGTACCTCCCAAAAATCAGACATTCACAGAATCACAGAATCACAGAATCACCCGGGTTGGAAGGGACCCCAAGGATCATGTAGTTCCAACCCCCCTGCCTAGCAGGGCCACCAACATACATATTCAGATCAGGTTGCCCAGGACCCCGTCCAACCTGGCCTTAAACACGTCCAAGGACGGGGCATCCACAACCTCCCTGGGCAGCCCGTTCCAGGGCCTAACCACTCTCCTAGTAAAGAACTTCCCCCTAACATCTAACCTAAATCTTCCCTCCTTCAACTTAAAACCATTTCCCCTAGTCCTGCTGTTGTCAGCCCTTTTGAAGAGTTTACTCCCCTCCTGGGTGTAGGTTCCCTTCAGGTATCGATAGGCTGCAATGAGGTCACCCCGCAGCCTTCTCTTCTCCAGGCTGAACAAGCCCAACTCCCTCAGCCTGTCCTCATAGGGGAGGTGCTCCAGCCCCTTGATCATCTTAGTCGCCCTCCTCTGGACCCTTTCCAAAATCTTTTTTTCTTTGCAATCCACGCTGCTGCTTGGCCTGCTGGAGAAGTCCTCCAGCTCAGCAGCTCTTTTTGGCCCTGCCTGTGGCAGGGGGGTTGGAGATTGATGATCCTTGAGGTCCCTTTCCAACCCAAGCCATTCTATGATTCTTTCAAACTCCACATCCACCTCAGCCCTATGGATTTCTTCCAACTCCAATAGGTAAAACCATTATCCAAGTCTGTCCCAATCTTAGTGAACGCAATTACCACAATATTGCCACACTCCTAAGTATTCAAGATGCCACTGCAAAGAGCACTTCTCTAGTGCATTGCCTGGACTACATCAACCCCCCACCAAGAGGGCTTCTGACAGTGCTCGAGGGTATTTCAATGGCCTGAGAGCCAGCAGGGATGAAGTACTCCACACCAGAATTTAGTGATGCTGTAAGATCTCTCCAGTCAGAAAATGGTGAGAAAGAGCATGTAAACAGGTTGTATGTCGTGAGGCATGGGTGGGGAATGTTGGGATGTTAAGTTAGAATAATAGAATCACCAAGGTCGGAAAACACCTATAGGATTATCTGGTCCAACAGTAGGATGCTCTCACTTTGGGCTCTCCAGATGCTCACAGATAACGAAACAACCTCTACTTTATAGCTGTCACAGTGGTGAAGAAAACCTTGGAAATATGACCCAAACGGAATCGTTGTGCTGATGCCTGTTTACCAGCTATCCAAAATGATGCATGGTGACAGCACGAGCAGATCAGGTACCAACCAAAGGCAGCAGGTCTACCTGCAGCAGAAGCATTGCCTTCCACTGATGCATGGTACTTGCTGCTCCGTGCCTCTTCAGCACAGCTGAGTACACTTTCACGTAGATAATTAATTTGAAATTAAATATTAAATATTAATAAATATAGTTCAGGTAATAAATTGCATATACTAATTTAATTAAAAATAGATTGTAGCGTATTTTACAAATGGTGCATTTTTGTAAGGAAATATAATGGACTTGTTATGTTTTCGCTTTATTCTAAGAATGTGCAATCTTCTTGTGCATTTAGTCCTTATTGTGTCTCATTAAATTTTTAAAAACAGCCATTTTAATTGTCAAATATTTGACAGACTGCTCGAAAAACCTGACACTTAAGTTTCAATTTTACAGAATGCATTTTTAATGAAGACTTTTGCATCCCACTTTATTACCTATAATCCAGTCTTGAAGGAAAAAAGAAGAAAAATTCCAAAATGTAATATGAAGTTTCCGCACTTTGGCAAAGAATTGATCTAACTGAAGTGGTGCACTTGATATCCCAGGCAACAGTGGGGCAGCATTCAAGCACTGAACACCCCCAGGCAGCCCACCCAGCACAAGGCATGGCTCCTGCTGCCCTGTGCTCTTCTGGGGGTGGGAAAAAGCACCTCTGTGCTCATAGACCACTGCGCAGGAGCCTGGAAAGTGGCCCACGGGTGGGTTACAGCTTCCCCCTGGGGAAAATGGACCTTCTCCTCTGCAGGAACTGTTCCACCTGGGAGCAGCAAGGCAAGCACTGACAGCCAGAAGCAGCTGTAAGCAGACGGAGGCGATAAAGCAAGGTAGCACAAAGCCTTGACATTCACTGCCACACAAAACAAGCATAATTTACACATGGAGGGGTGGAACTGGCCTTGTAATGGGAAAAGCAATTAGCAAAAGTATGCAGAGGGAGGAAGAGGCCCTCTTTATATTACAGCCTTGCTGTCGCTCGCCTTCCTTGCTTATATACTGCTTCTGGCAAGGCTGGCCTGAGGAGAAAGGTATGTGCTGACAGTGGTTTGTGAGCCGGTTGCTTGAAGTGAAGTTGAGACACTGGAGTTTTCTTTATTCATTCTCTTTTGGTGCAGCTTTCTTTGCTGTTAACTATTTCAGCTTAGTGCATCTGCAAACAGACACTCTGAATGGCTAGAAGCAGTCACAGACCAATCAGTGCTCTGCTCCTTTCCCCCTAATACATGGGCATCTACTGTACGAGTTCTCCCCGCTAGCCTGCCTTGGCAGTACAAAACATAAGTGCCTTTTATTCTTATTTTTCCTAAGGAAATGCCACCACATCAGCAAGATTTCCCATGTTCCTTTTTTCCAAGTTTGTAAAACTCAATGGCTCAAACCAGGCTAGAAACAGAAGGAAAATGTGCAGAACACTGCAGACACAGCATACTTTTGGAGAGGAAGGTCTTGCACATCCCACCACTACCAAGGGAAATGTCATCGATTCGCTAACAAGTTAAATGGATTTCATGTACCTATCCTACGCGTTAAATACCTGGCAGCCCAGGAGAACACTTCTCCTTTGGGGGAGGGAGAGTCACACCCTTCAGAAAGGCACAAACACACCTACAAATATTTCATCGTGTTTTAATGTGAAATGCATGTTCTTGTGAGTTATCTAAGACTGCTGATGCCGACAGAGAACCCACTGCCCTCCTTGGCAGCCTCACTGATGGCACAAGACCATCTCCTCATTCCTCCTTTCCTCTCCATCAGCCCTATCATGAAGCACTGAGCTCCACGCTCAAACCTCATAGTTCAGGAACAGGTCAAAGATTTCTACTTCCAGTGAAAGTTCAGTACAAGATGACACAAACTGGGTGAGATGGTGTGATAAAAACCTTCCCTTACCATCAGACAACAAGAAAATCATGGTACTACACCAAGCGTTAGCCACTCTCAGCACACACTCTTCAGTCACAGCAGCTCTATTCCAGTTTGGAAGTTTTCTTGAGTTTTCCCCATCATCTTAATTCGCACTACGTTGGGGTTGCCATTGCCAGAGGGCTGATTCTCAGTAAATCCCTCAGCAACTGCAGAGCCAGTTCATTACTGAAATGTTTTAATGCTCTTCTGCACATTGGGGTGGTGGGGTTCTCAAGGGCAAAACCCACAAATGGCCAGCAACAGAGAGAAGACATTTGTGAGGGCATATCACATGGGCCACTAGGAGGACAAGGGATTTCATCTCTTGTCTGCTGCTTTCTAAGGCAGGGGATCATATGCAGAATCCACCAATTCAGCTTTATTAAGCATAAAATATACAATCACTGATAAATTCCCACCCGTTTATCACAGAATCACAGAATGGCCTGGGTTGCAAGGGAGCACAGTGCTCATCCAGCTCCAACCCCCTGCTGTGTGCAGGTCGCCAACCAGCAGCCCAGGCTGCCCAGAGCCACATCCAGCCTGGCCTTGAATGCCTGCAGGGATGGGGCATCCACAGCCTCCTTGGGCAACCTGTGCCAGTGCATCACTGCTCTCTGAGTGAAAAAACTTTCATACTGTATTTGTAATTCAGGTTGCTGTGGAACCAGTTCATTCAAATGAACAACCTGCAGTAGCAGAGCAAAGAGAAAACAGGAAAGGAGAAAGGAAAGGGTCTCTGCCTCAGCATTCCAGCAGAAAATACTTCTGAGATGTCAAAAGCATCACTTCTCCCACATCCCAAGTTCTAAGTTCACATCCTAACATTCAACTTCCACTGCCCTATGACATGAGTTTTTAAGTCATATTATTGACAAACTTCTCTGAGCACAGGTTCGTATTTGCTCTTGCACTGATCTCCAAAGGAAGAAAAGATGCTCTGCAGCATCTTCTGATAGCTGGTACAGAGACACCCCAGGAATTCAGGAGGATTAGCTACCCAAATGTGTTTGCAATACATTCCTCTTCCTGAAAATCATCATTTCCAAGACAGGCCTTCAACCTTACAAGCGTCCGTAAACATTTGCACCTTGTAACCAAACCCCTCCAAAACAGTTTCACCACTCTGCATTTGATTTCTACCTCTAACCGTGCATTTCACATAAGCCCTGGTCACATGCCAGCACCCATCTGTGTAAATATGCAATTTTTCTAGCTGAATTGCACATCCACAGCCATGACTCAACCACAGAAAGATCATGTAAATAATGGAAGCTGACAGCATAAGTAATTTTTTTCATGTCTCAGACGCCATGCTTGATTGCTGAACTGTGAGATCTGCTGTTTTTAGACAGTGCTAAGTTCTCCCCTTTCACCCCCAAAGGTTTGAGACTAACGGATGAATCGCAAATCACACGGATCGCATGTTTTTCTTATCACACAGCTCAGTCAGTGCTCGCTCACACACATCCCGTGACCTCCTCCAGCAGGAAGAAGTGTCTTCTTTACCTTTCATGGCAACTTAGGACAACAGTTAGCAGCGTCACTGGGAGCAAACAAGACAACCACCACACACCACAGCACTGAGAACCAGTGGAGGGGGCAGCTTGTGAGTGCCCAAAGCCCTGAAAGAAAAAGTTAAGGAGAGCTAAATAGCACGGAGCTTTTAGCATTTCTGCTTTGTGATGTTGCAAACATCTCATTAAGACAAGAAATCTGTCTCACAAACAAATACAAGAAATTAAAAATAGAGAGGCCAAAACCACAGAGGAGCAAGAGGCTCTGCACTTAAAAGAGAGCGCAGGTCTGTAATACAAGGGCCTGTGTAATTGGTTCTTCTGAAGTTTCTAATCACTTTTTGTAAGATCAAGTGGAAGTGACAAGTGAGGCTATCGGAACAGTGACTCCATACAATGGTGGCACATGGGACCCGAACCAGTTTGTGTGGTAATTGTTAATTGTTTGGGGGCTTCCTTTAAGAGCCAAATGTATCTGAAGAGTTACTATTGAAAATAAATATCCTCCCGGCATAAATTATCTGGTCAGTATTTCAGATCTCATACAAATCATTTGCCTGTGAAAATGTTATCAAAATATGAGCTATCCCTTTCAAATATATTTTAAACAATGTTAATGTATTTTCACATGTCATCAGCTGACAGCTCCACCATAGTCGCTCGTCAGCCACCAGGGAAATTTACATGCATTTGAATTCACCCTGCCAAGCACAGGCAGCCCGGACTGACAGCCCATTTAACTAGGTGATAAGTTAATCTGTACAACATTTGATAGATTTCTGTCTTTTACCTAAGCAATAGTTTGTGAAAATGATTCAGCTACCAAATTTGCAAACCAGTCGTGTGCCCGTGCTCGGTCTCAGCGGAAGGCGTCGCATTTCTCCATGTCTAATGAAGAGTCTCCACCCCAGCTGGCCATGTCAAGCCAAACTGTCCCAAAAACACTGGGATTCATGGTTTCCATTTTTTCCTTCAGAAATGCAAATTTTTATTTATTTATCTATTTATTTTAAGCTAAAGCTGACTTTACTCATGGAATTAGAGATAGTTTTCCAAGGATGGCCACTGGTCTCAATTTACAACCTCCTGGTAACTGCATGCTTTTGTCTTCTTGCTACAACAGTTCTGTTGTGTGCAGCATGGCGTGTTTGATTTGTAATAGGTCTATCCTGTTACAGTGCACTCTGATGTGGCCGTTGCACATCCCAGCACTGAAGATTCATGCAGGAGATAGTGCTTGTCAAAAGCCACTCACAGAGCCCCAAACACACAGTCCTCTGATTCTCCCAAACAAACAAAAAAGCCCTCAGTAATAAAGCCAATAGGTACTGCTAGGTTTTAGACAAATCACTTGCATTGACAGGACTTTACATTTAAAAAGACACCCTATCTCCACCAACAATTTATGCCTCTTTGCAGTACCTATAATTATTACAGGATCTGTGATATTCATTTGCAAGGCCACCTAACCAGCGTCTCAAGTCTTCTGATGAGGCTGTACATTTAGCCACAACAAAATGCATGGGGCATTGTGCAGTATGGAAACGCCCAGGAGATTTCTGTTTACTCTCTGTACACAGTGCATTACCAAAGCCAGGAGAGTCACTAGTCAGCAAGCCATTATTTATTTATTCAAAACATCTTACATCTCCTGCGATGCAGTATGTTATTTACAGGGCACATACTGTCATTACATGAAGTAAACATCACCAGGCAGATTAAAACCAAGATACTTTGCCCATCATGATAGATCCTGATAATGACACTTCTCAAAGCCTTGCTAAAATGTAAGTAAATATCCTATTGCTGTCAGAAGCAAATGCTCTGAAGGGACAGCCAGGATAACAGAGATGCTACCATTGGTAGATGAGTTTGGTGAATTAAATTCTGCATATGGAGCCCCTGCACCAAATTTGCTGAAGATAGAGAGCTACAAAAAGCTTTGGAAACAGACATGATTAATGTGTGCCAAGCTATGCGTTCAGATGTAATTTCAAATAAAAGACATTTACTGTATTTGGGAAGGATCTTTTTCTTTTCAAGGCAGAGGAGTAGCCTTAAAATATTAATTAAATAGAACTCAAGACTATGTAAACCTTGAAAGCAGATGCCAGGAAACTAAATATATTGAACCTAAAGGTAGGCTAAAGTGGAAATACCCATGGGCAAGCTCCAGTGAAGAAAGTAGGTCAGGAGCCTATTTCACGAAACATGTTGCCCATAACATTCCCTGCTTAAAGTAGGGAGTATTAGGTTAAGAGATGATCAGATTTTACATGCCTTTTGTGTATACAGAACCTTGATGTGAGCAATCAAGTTTCACCCCCTCTGCAGTATTGTCACAAGTCTTTCCTGATCATTGCAAAGGTATAAAAGCTGATCCAACCTAGAAAACCTTGCACTCTGGTCCCACAGTATGTGCTTACACCAGTAATGTTCAATATTTTCTGCACCAGCATAGAGACATGAGTTAAACAGCCATCCATCCATTCTTCCCAAGCGTTGTGGTATGAAGCAAGACTCATGAGCACCTTTTGGCCACAAGACCAGAGGTCTTTGAGACACCTTTAGAGCTGCCCAAGGGTCAGAGCTATGTGCAACATTTCACCGAAAGGTTTTGCCAACAACTCCTGCAGGAGAAGAAACATCAATCTACTCTGCAGGATTTTCACCCAGGACCAGAAAGGTACAAAGTAAAACAAGCCATAAATGCTATGGCGTGAAAAATACGAGTGACATATTAGGACAGTTAAGGCTTCCCTCCTCTCATTCCTTTGAGACAAAGAGAAATAGTTTCAAAATCCTTTTTTTTTTCCTCCTAACACTATTAGAAAAACACCACTATAACATAAATCTAACATGCATGTAAACACACAGTGATGTTTATAATATTTTTCAATTGAATAGCCACCTTGAAATTGAGGAAAGCAAAGAAGGCCCCTCTCTCCCATCAAACAAAACCCACTGAATCAAGCTGTTTCCTTCTGAAAGGCAGAGATTACATGCACCACACTCCCACATGGGTACAGGAGCACACACCCCTTGCACGGTGACTCCAGGCAGGCACATGGCCCAGCTCCCATATGGCATGGCCAGCCCTGCCAGCGCAGGTAGCAGAAGGGGCACGAAGAACACAGCCTGACTCAGAAGCACGTGAAGCATGGAAGGGTCACACCGTGCCTCATCTGCTCCCTTTGCAAACTGCACAAAACCAGAAGCACTGGCATCTGCAAGCCAGAACATCATTTGGCACGGTTTAAAATTTTTAAGTAATTTTCAATTTGTCTTCTCTCTTTTTTCCCCCCCTCTCAACACCACGTGGTGATTTTTGTCCTTTGGAGAGCTAAAGGCAAACACAGGCATGCTCAACAGACACTGTCAAAGGGAGAGGTTTCCTAGCAACAACACCAGTATGAGAGGAGCTGAAGTTTCCTTTCCAATCCCTTACGTGACATTAGAGCAATTTGTACCTTAGAGGGAATTGCAAGAGAAGTATCTAAGAAATTTGGCCTTGCAGCATTACCCAAAGAGATAAGCAAATCAGCTGTCAAGCTTTGCCAGATCCCATCAGGTTATGTCTGCAGCCCCAGCACAACACAGCAGAAGGAGGTGAGTGACAGCACTAGCATCTCTTCTAGGTGGTATCATCTCAAACCCTGGCCATGCACTGGGTCTCCTCCAGCACAAGCCCATGCAGGCTACATGATGAGATCTGTGGTGATACCTGGTAACATCTTTGATGTTACTACCACTCCTCTTTCCCAGAAGAGAAAAGAATGGCCTTTCCGCTCAAGAAGCTGTAGCTGAGACGCCCACCAGTGGCCTTCAAAGATCCAGCTTTAATCAACTGTGCATGATAGGTTACTAAATTAATCCTCTCTTTGCACAAGCAAGGAGCTAAAGTGCTCAATGAACAGACTGGTTTTAAAAACTTAAATCTGTAGGTGTGAGAGTTGAGCACCACTCTTAGCAAGGAATCCTTGACCCTGCTTGTCTAGAGCAGGCACAGGTATCCCATACACTACATCTAACAGTGTGATCCAGACTGTAACTCAAGAAGGGAACACCCTACACATGTGATTTCTAGAAGCAGATTTTGGACTGTGGATGCCCAGCTCCAGAATTCATGGCCCACAGTGAACCGCTGGAGGCAGCTTATTTACAGGGCATGACACGTGACATCTGCTCAGTCTGGCTTTGCAGCTAAAAGGGGATTTATTTCTGGCAGATCAGTTTTGTGGGTCAGGAACCGGCTTCATTACAGTCCAAGCATTTGGCCAGCACTCAGTTTTGTACCTTCTCCCAAGCACTCTGCGGCAGAGACACAACCATCCAAGGAGATGCAGTGCTATAAGTGATCCGTTTAAATAAAAACAGCCATGTGAGCAGTGCTGATGCTTTTGATAGACGAGCATCAAAATGCTTTCTATGAATTTAGCAATAAGCAGGAAAGCATCAGAAGTATTGCAGGAGCAAGACCTGGCCCCAACATCCCAAACTTGGCAGGGTGGACCATACCACCCATTGCAGTATGCCACCAGCTAGGCACGGAAAAGGAGGAAACCTAAATGAAAATATTGCTAAACTGGATGGAAATCTTAAAATGAGTCAGAAAGAAATCTGGAGGATTTGCATTTAATCTTTTCCACACAATAGATGGCCATATTCCTCTTTGATGCCTATTTTCTATACGTGTCTCTGAAGGAAGGGGCAATAACCCCACTGACTCATGCACCACTGCACATCAGCTCTTCCTCACCACATCAGGAACCGAATCCAGTCAGATATGAGACCATACCACATGGCATACCATAGCACCAGAATCCCAATAAAGGGAATCTTCAGGCACAGAGGCACTTATTTTTAAGTGAAAAGCAAATGCAGTCAAAGAATCCAAACATTTTCTTTAACGAAACTTTCACGTTCATTATCAGACGAGATACTGCAGACAACTCTGGGTAACTGAATTTAGTTGAAGTTCTGAGCTGTATCGTCTAATTGACTGTGCTGACCAGCTTCAAAACCACATTAAGACTACTGATTATTTGTCATAAAATGCCTGCACAGAGGGAGAGACCTAATTGTCTGATGAAGATCCCAACCCCTGTGGGTATCACAGCATACTGTACCTGTAAGAGTCAGGGCTCATTAGCCTAATCACAAAGAGTAATACTGGGAGCAGAGCTCTGCAAAGCTACCGATTCTTCTCTTAACTTCCTGTGAGTTTCACAGAAACATCCTTTTTCTTTTTTTCCAGTTTGGTGGGGTTCTTTTTCTTGCTCTTTCCATCTGGCACCAGCTATCCTGCTGCCCCAGCCCTCGCTGCAGACACCAGCACGCCCCAGCCCTGCAGGACCGCAAGCATTCGGGGTCTCCTGCGGTACCTGATTGATCACAGCCTTCCTCCCACAGCACACAGAGCCACACAGAAGTTCGAGCAGGGGAGGGTGGTCAGCAGATGTGTGTGTGGCAGGGCTGGAGAGTGATCTTTTATTTTGCATTAATCTTCCACCTATAGGCACTGATGCAGCAGGGATTTCGCAGTCCCTGTAATATGCATCACTGATGAGAAGCTTCCCCGTTATGCTGCTTTGGAATACAGATACAAATCCATTCCACCTCTGCATTAACTTCTGAGTTTTGCCTGCAGGTCAATCAGGGTTGCATCCTTATCTGCACGTCCGATTTTCCTGCTCCCCTTCTCTGCTGTCCCCTCTCTCCTTTTTCTCAGCTTTGTTCCCTCACCTCCACGAAGCAATACTGAACAGAGGTTGACAGTGACCATTTGCAGTAAGAAGTATTGAAAAGATTGTCTAATCAGACTGGTCATACATATCTTTGTAGGAAAGCCAAGATCTCATTTTGCACCCTTTCCCTTCACTGATTCACATCTTATGAATAAAAAAAAAAAAACATACCTATTTTTCATCAGAACCACAAAAACATCAGTGAGAAATCTCATCCTTACAACAGATTTTAAATTTTGTTTCATCCACCATCCCTTTAAGAGGGGAAAAATGAAGGCTTAATTTTAAACAGTGCAAATGATCGACTCCTTTAAGAACTACAAGTCATAGAAGATCATGCTGCCACCAAGTCATTTTTGACAGCCTACCTGTGCATCTCCTGTTCTTCATCTCAATACTTTCCAGGATCTCTGCTTTTATGGACTAGTTGCATTTCCTTCGTGACTGCACCTCTCAAACAGTGCTCAAAAATTCTCACATTTCTCCTCTTCTGACTGGGCTCAGTACTTATGTATGTTCTCAACCTTCTTCTATCTTCTTTAAACACACACAATCTATAGGAAGATTCCTAGCTGCAGGCACAAAGCAAGTCCACCAGATGAGAACAAACCTCTCTCAGTTCACCACTTCCACTTGAAAACCAGAAAGAATAGCCTAGGTTAGAAACCAGACACAATTATGGTTCAAGTCCATTATGGCACACGCTGCCTGAACGTGCCAGCAAACACTAAAAGGAGGACCTAGATTTCATTAACCGCTTTTGCCAGCTTCAGAGGCTTCTCACCAAACTTCCCAAAACCCTAAAAAAAACTGAATCAAACAAGGGGCACAGCAGAGTAATAGATACCCACCACAGGATCCCTGAGCCCCCTTAAATTTGCAGAGCATTTTACTTGAAAGCTTCACCTGAAAGAGATTGTCTTAAAGTCAGGTACTCGGCTACAGCAGCAATAAATACTGTACAGAGCTCAAATGCAGATTATAAATGAGAACAAAAGTCCAAAAACTTGGAGAGAAGTATTTCACAGGAGTTCACATGACACAAAGTATGTGCCAAGAGGACAAACGCAGGCACACAATGGCCTGATCCCAATCCTGTTCATAGTAACTAAAGAATCCCATCAGTTTGGGCAGGGATCAGCGTGAAAACCACTGTGAAACTAATAAATGGTCAGTACAATGGTTCTAAGAAGCAACTGCGTCTGTTTCCCCAGAAACTCATCCACATTACAAAATAAGAGATGCAGTCACAGCAGATGTGTGTATCAGTGGGTACCAGCTGGCCCAGCTCAGCCAGGACAGCAGGATGCTGATGAGGCAGACCTCAGTGAGGGCTCACGATCTGCCTTGGGGGCACACGGCCTCTGCCACAACTTGTGCAGAAGGAGCAGATCCCTGGACAAGAGAGGACTCTTCTGGGACAGCCTGGCATTGCCCCAATTATCACGGAGGGTGTGAATCCAGATCCCTATATTCTGTAGGGCCACAGTAAGTAGTCTGTCTGTGGCTCCCACTTCCAAGCACTGTCTCGTATTCAAAAGCAAAGGGAAGAGCTGGTGTGCTATTCATGTGGAATCTGGTGCTGTCATCTCTCTCAAGGCACATATACATTCGCCAGGAGCACAAGGGCAGGCTGTTAGCCCAACCCCTGGAGATTCAATGAGTCCTTCATGCCAGTGAGTATTACATTCTTCTAGCAGAACGGAGACCGCATAATGCTTGTTTAACTCCCAGTTAATCCCCACCAACGCTGTTGGTCCAGTTAAGTCCACAAAAATGAAGACGTGTGAAACTATAAAACTGAAGTTCCTTGGCTGGTGGCAGGGTTGGAAAGGGTTGAGAGAGACCACGTGCTTTTCAAGTTACATGCTTTCTGACCACGCAGCGTTTCTGCTCACAGGACTCCTTTGCAGAGGAGCCGACCTGGCCTTCCTGAAGCATTAGCACAGAGCCAGCATGCTCCTGCCCTCCCTCTGAGAGCAGCATGGCACTGCAACCACCCGGTAAGCCAAACCTCTCCCTAGCTGCATGTGCTGTTTCCTTTGACTTGCTCCAGATCTGCCCTAAAGGCCCCATACTCTTGCCAACAGCCCATGACATCACTCATATTATTATTATTAATTGCTGTGTATATGGAGAGATAGACACTAGTATCACAAAGTAGGTTTTAACATCAACGCCTCTCCTTTCTCATCTTTCCTTCTAATCCTCCATTGTTCCCCTTGGCTTATCCATTCCCTCCTAGAGAGGAGTGATCAAGGCTGGTGGTGCAGTGAGTTAAGAGTATTTTTCCTCTTAAATATACAAATCCAGGTTACTCAGATGACCTTTCATTTCCCGTGCCAAGCTCACATTTTCTCACTACACGGCCCTGTACTACACTGTACTAAGTTAACATATTTATTGGACATAACTTATTACAGATCATTGCTCTTTGTCCTATCGCACTTCTTATGGAAGAAAGAATCTCCAGAGAAAGCCTTGCAAAGGGAAGTGCAGAGCAACAGCTACACACTACTTAGACCTTGTTGGTCTGAGATTTTTCCCAGTAGCCAGATGTATGCGGAGTCTTTGCAGAGCAAACAAGCAGAACGAGCTGACTCCTGCTGGGTCATAAAGAGTCTGGTTCCTATTTTTATGATGTGGAAAAACATGGGGAGCAGAGCGTTGGAAAAAAACAGGGAGAAAGGGACAGAAGGTTACACTATGATTCACAGGGAGAGAATATGCTTGCTTTGAAAGTTATGTTCTTTTGCTTCCTACTTCTGTTTGGCCAGAAAAACACTGGTTTTTAGGAGAGCGAAGAGCAGTGGTGCTGTGGGTGATTTCTCACACTGCTCAGAGATTCTTTGCTGGATGTAATAGAGGAACTAACACAGTTTAATCTCAGACTCACTTTCAGATGCATGAAGGCATTCAGTGAAGTGAAGAGCTGATCGACTGATCTGAGGACACTTAATGCATCTCACACCACATCATGCCCCAAGCACACCCTGGCCACGTTCAGGATCTGGCTTGAAAAACGTGAACTGAGCTCTGCTCCCCTGAGCACCCAGGAAATGCAACTGCACTCATGGCAGGAAAGGAGATGTGAGTGCTGCCATTAAGTTCCAAGGGATCAGAAGCAGTAAGATGATACTCCCAGACCTGGGAACAAGCTCACTCACTGCATGTACCACTTTTATGCCACTCTAAGGAATTTAAACCTTGGAGGTTTTGTTTGTTTTTGTTGTTCTTCTTCTTCTTGTTGGCTGTTATTGTTAGAAATGATGTAAATAGATACATAGTTAAGTACGCACCTTTTGCACTTCTCTATTTATTTTTTTTTTTTGCTGGCTCCTCAGACACTACAAACACAGAAATATCCTCTCCATACAGCACAGATTAACTTTGTTATTCTATTTACAAAGCATCTCTCTGTGGCTTTACCTATTAAAATTGCAGGCTATGTACCAAAGATCAGCAGAAAGAAAGCATTAACAGGGCCTTTAAGTGGCAGCGTACAAAAACAACACTGGCTGCGCAAACACCTGCAGCCACTTCACTTATGACCTGGATCATGCATTAATGCAATCCTAGGACTACGGAGAAAATCTCTCTACATCACTGCCTAGCAATTGCAGACGGCTTTGAGTGTATATACAGACTCGCATCTCTATGTTCTGCCCATCTATTTGTTCCCAAGCAATGCTCCCAGATCCCACCGCCTGCACAACACCAAGTCAGGTCCCACTCAGTCTTGTGCTAGCTCCTGGAGACCTCCATTTCTGGAGGATGCTTAGAGGAAGCGTGCAATGAAGTAATGTCATCACTGCTCATTAATGAAAGAGAGTTCCTGTAAACCCGTATGAGCTTAGCATAAAACAAATTGTTGTGTTTTTATTTTTTTTCCTTCCCTGGGCCTAAAAAAAAAAATAATGAAATCTTGCCTCAAAAATAAAGAAACAAACATCAGAGTCACCTTGGGTTTGGGGGTGGGGTTTTTTGCCCTTTAGCTACTGCTGTCAGCCTTACTATTTTCTCAAAGCATGAAAACCAAAATATTTTTTATAAAAAGAAGTGGAGACAACTTCAGATTTGACAAAGCTCTTTTTCTTGGCATCGACAAGCAATCATCATCTATCTTACAAATGGGTACTTGCCTCACAGCACATTTGGGCGATCACTGGATTTCTAATCCTTTGAGAGCCAAGATAACAAACGAATCTTCACCTGCTCCAGCAATTTCAAAGCTAATCAGAAGATAAAAAGGCTGGCAGGACAGCTGACAATACATCAGGAACCAACAACTGATCTTTGCAGGACATTCATGTATTCAGATTCCAAGCGTGGGGAAGCTTAGATACATATTCACAAATACAAGGTAGCTAGAGCCAACTGAGGCCAAGCATGCAATGGCACAGCACAGACAGCAGAGACATGTGAATCTTTGCCCAGACACCATGCAGCCACATGAGGCTGTGCCACCAGGATGGGACCCCCAGCACAGCACTGTGCACACCGAAGGCCTTATCTGCACCCAGACTGGGGCTGTCCTCAGAGACAAATCTCTCTATGCAGAATTACACAGGAAGGCAAGAACAGTCATAAGGAAGGCAAATCCCAAGAACTTGCAAATATGCTGGACATAAGATCCTTCCACTCTTACAGCAAGTTGTGTCAAAGGAATAAATCATGTAGACCTCCTCGCTGCCTAAAGGAGGAATATTATGAAAAACAGCTTGGATAATAAATTGAGAACTTTACTGACTTCATGAGACACTTTCCTGATCCAAAACTTGCTTACACAGATTATTTCTCATCATCTCAGGCCCAAAAATTCCCTGCTTGTTTTCTCCAAAGGACACCCAAGATGTAACATGAACGAGGACGAACGATAAAATCCTGATTCTTAATCAAGCACTTCAAGCTTCTTGTTTGTAGCAAAAGCACCAAACATCATTGCATTAAGCCCAATTCCCATCAAGCTGGCTCTATGAAAAACAACGTGCTGAATCTCAACCTCTCTGCCAGCACCAGTATATGGGACTCAATCCAATCTTTTGTGCCAAAATATCAGGCTAGCTGTTACAAACAGAACACGATGGACAATCATATGAGCAGTTAAAACTCTGCAGATTTTGGTGCTGTCTTCTGTGATGCACTTGGGAACCATGACAGCAATGCTCAAATAAACCGATCCAGAACACCTCTAGGAAGTAAACGTACCTTCAAGCTCTTACCAGAAATACTCTTCAGTTTAGTGATGGCTCAGTCTTCAAAAGAGTTTGCTCTCCAAAGCAAATACCTACACATGGCTGACCTGAAATATGGTAATCTATATATAGATACCAGTCACGGAAAGTAATTACTCAAGTCTCCATCCAGTAGAGGCACTGCAAAAGAACTGCCTGTATTCCCCAGAGGCAGCGTCAGGAGGCTGATGATAATCCTCTTGACTCAGAAAGGGAGCCCAGAGAGAGGTGGTTAGGGCATTTGACTCTGCCTTTGATGAGGGAGCAGTTGCAGAAGAAGAAGGACGATAACCTCCTGACTCCAGGAAAATGTTAAAATGTGGCTCTGCAAGAGTCTCTGATTGTTTTACTTTAACTCCTGACTCTTGAGTTCAAAGCAGCCAACTCATTTCAAAGACAGATGAATATATTTAGATTTTGATGACTGATCACAAGTCACCAAAAAGCTTACATATTCATCTCAGGGGGGAAGAGATCACTAAGGGCAGCTATAATTGGTCCAGGGGCATTTTGATTATCTGCAGATTACCTGTTTCTTGATGCAAAGAAATAGCTGTCAATTTGCCACGTGGGGCTTGGGAGGAGTTTCGGTGGGAGATGAGATATCATTATAAGACCTTCTGACACACACCTCCCCATCACGGCCACTCAGAGCCACTCCAAGGTGCTGCCATGGGGCTTCTCTTCTCCAACTAAATCTCAGCCACTGAAAGGAAGTGGCACATGAGCCTTTTATTACCCGATGCGGCATCTCTGTGGTTCTCCTTGCAAGCATTGGCACACCAAAGATGCCAAAAACATCTCCGAAAGCTGCAAAGTGGAAAGGGGAAATCAGCCCTAACTTCTAGCTAGTGGCCGCTCCAATTTGGTGCATTTCAGTCTTTGGTCAAGTTTGAGAAAATGACTGAGCAGTGAGCTTCCATAACTACATACATCATTTTATCAACCTTATTTTTTGTGATATTTTGTAAATTACAATAAATTTGCTTTCTTCTGAATATTCAGATGCTTCAAAAGGTACCCAAAGGATGCAATTGGACCCAAGGGAAATATGCTATTATGTGCACATATCATGTTTTGCATAGGCTTTCCAGCATCTACATAATTTATGTTTTTCTGCATAATTTCCCCTTTTTATGTTTCCTATGTGTTTGTGAGATAATGCAGAAGTCAGTTCTCTACCACCAAAAATACAGAAAGAACTTAAGTCAGTATTCTGACTTCGCCCAATCTGCTTTCCTTCCCCGCAAAACCCTTGGAAAAGCCCCTGGAGAAATCCTTTCATATGCACCAAACATCAATGCCCGAGGAAAAACCCAGAAGGTCGAGGCAGCTCTCTGAAAGGAACCAGAACCTTGTCCACTTCCGTATTCATCTGGGCATTCAGAGCGGCCTCTGATGGATAGCACTGAAATGGGAAAGCTTTTAAACTGCTTATAATCCTCGCTTCACGTTTGAACCGTACAAAAATAATTCTCCAAAACTTTCAAGTCGCTTCTTAGCTTTCCACGCCAGTCACTCGCATGCAAGTTTGCTTTTAATAAAAAAAAAACAGGAATAATAATAAAAAAGGAGAGTGCTCAGTTAGGATGTAGTTGAAGTTGTTGCCTACAGTTTCTTTTCAACTCTGTTGGCTGGAGGTTTTTGGTTTTTTGCCAGTGGATTTTTAATTTCTTCTTCAATGCAGGATTAAAATAGGGGTGTGGGGAAGACTTTGTGCAGGTGACCTCCCAGCCTGGCCATGGGCTGAGTCCAAGATTTCCTCAGCTCACGTTCTCCTTTTACCTGGGTTGTGATCAATGCCTGCTGGCTTGGAAGGAATTGCTGAATTGGTCCAGTTGCATTTTTGCTGCCGCATCCCAAACAGCACCTGGGACTCCCTCTCCCCTGGAATAGGTGGGCAGGAAGCAGAGACCCCTCATGTTGTGCTCTCTGAGCCTCACTGCACCCGTCACCTCATTCTCTGGGTCACAGGGAACAAGAGAAACTTCCTAGAAGTAGCCATAGTAAATAATAACTTGGCCTTCATCTTTGCACTCATGCTTTCAGAAACTCAAAAGCGCAAACACTTCCAACTTAAAAAAGAACTAAAAACACGTGTAAAACGCAAATACTCATCAGTCTCCTTAAAGCACCCCTCTTGTGGTAGAGAAGGCAGCAAGAACACTGTCCTGCTCCTGCAGTACGCATCTCGACCTGGAGGGGAGCTCAGAATCACAGAATCACCAAGGTTGGAATAGACCTCCAAGACCACCCAGTCCAACCATCCACCTACCACCATTTCCCACTACACCATGTCCCTCAGTCCAATATCTAAACGTTTCTTGAATACCTCCAGAGTCAGTGACCCACTACTCCCTGGGCAGCCCATTCCAGCACATGACCACTCTTTTGGAGGTGAAAATTTTCCCAGCGTCCAACCTGAAACATAATTCCTTTCTTCTCTGAACAGAGAATTAGAAACATTGTGAAAACTGTCATAAGGAACCTCCTCACTCCTTCACCTCCAGAAAACCACACCTGCTGAAAACAGCCATTCCCCAACACAACATCCACCAGTGAAACTGGGAACCCAGAATATCATGGAGTAATCCACTTTTTAAAAATCTCACTCTTACGTCCATGTAAAAACAGCCATGGAGCAGCACAGAGACATTGCAAGCATGTTTTCCTCTCCACAGACCATGACAGACTTTAAATCACCATCAAAAAATACATCTCATGCAAATAAAAAAATATTTATGTTGGGGAACCCGTGGCGTGAAACAGCAGGAATAAAATAATCTGGTAAAATTTAAGGAATAAGATACTTTGTAGAATACATAAGAGAACACCTGCTGCTTTCCTTATTTTTTATTTATTATAATTAATATGCTCAAACTAAGCAGTATGCAGATGTATAAAAACAAACAGCTGAAAAAAAATAATGAATACTTTTCATTAAAAAGCTCATTTGAAGTCGAGAAAATGTATGATTAATTAATCACAACAGAATCTGCTTACTTAAAAACCTATTGACATATGTTTTCAAATCACATGTGCCATCCAAGCTAACCAGCAGCGATGAGTGTGCCATGCCTAGCTCTGGGGCCAGCAGCACACGGACTCATTTTAAGGTTAGATATACAGAAAATGAGAAAAAGAGGTGAAGTGAAGGCCTTAAATAACTGTGATTTAACTGTCAGAACAAAGTCAATGCCGGGTTAGTACTCATATTCCAGGTGTACATTGCTACTGAACATAGATGACAAATTTATGAACATTCCAAATGATCATGAAATGGCCTGGGTTGCAAAGGAGCACATTGCTCATCCAGTTCCAACCCCCTGCTGTGTGCAGGTCACCAACCAGCAGCCCAGGCTGCCCAGAGCCACATCCAGCCTGGCCTTGAATGCCTGCAGGGATGGGGCATCCACAGCCTCCTTGGGCAACCTGTGCCAGTGCCTCACCACCCTCTGATGAAAAACTTCCTCCTCAGATCCAACCTCAACCTCCCCTGTCTCAGTTTAAAACCATTCCCCCTTGTCCTATCACCATCCACCCTAGTGAACAGCCATTTCCCCTCCTGTTTTTACACTGTCTTTAAGTATTGGAAGGCCACAGTGAAGTCTTCCCGGAGCCTTCTCTTCTCCAAGCTGAACAAGCTCAGTTTCCTCAACCTTTCTTCATAGGAGAGGTGCTCCAGCCCTGTGCTGCATCCAGTCTCTCCCAAAGGGTCCAGAAAGACTATCTGGCATACTTAGGAAGCATACAGGAGAGGGGTAAAATGAACTCTCAGCCTCTCCAAAGGCTCTATAAAGGAGATACTCTCACGTCTCCCAATCAGCATACAGAAGCAACCAGAGGCTGATTTCTTGTGACTAATCACTATCAATATTAAATTTCCTAATGACACTAAGGATGTCTTGGAAACAGCAAAGGTTTAGAGTCTCTGAGAAGGCATGGATTTATTCCAATGGAAACTCAAATGCATGAAGCCAGGCCTGGGTTTGATTGGGCTACATCAAAAGTGAGAAAGACTAAATAGTTACAATTAATTAATTAATTACAAACATGGCAGGCAGGCTGGGTGTAAGCAGGCACCTTCATGCTCTTCTGCTCCCACCTTCACACCTTCACCCAGGATTTTCTAAGCTGCTTTTTAAAATGCCTGTCTTCACAAGACATGCAATAACTGCCTCCCTCACAGCCATGCCCAGCATCTCAGGAGAGCAAAAAGCTGTTTATGCTAAAACTGTTTGGCCTCACCTTTGCACCTCGGTAAGATGCAGTGCCTGCTCATGAAAGCATCGATCCCCTCTTGTTTCTATGATATTGCTCTAATCTAAGAACACAAAGAGGCTTGTGTCATACATATATTGGAGCATGTCTCCCGGTGGAGTAGAGAAATTAAAACAGAACCACAAGAACTCAGTGGGAAAAGAGCATCTGTCCCTGCCTTCACATAGGGAGCGGAGGTAGGTGCCCATCACGATCCCCTGAACCAACCAGGATAATCTCCACTCACCATCAGTCCCACAGCAAAGCCCAGCCAATCATGGGCTGACCCCAAAGGTGCATAAATTAGAATTAATTTTTTAGAACGGGGCAAAAAAATAGAAACTACAAAGGAGAGCCTGAAAGGATGCTCTTGTTTCCATCCCTCCCCTTCTCAGAGCATTTCGTTTCCACTCCTCCTACTGCAGTGTCAGCATTCAAACCCAACCTCAACCACACCACTGTAATGCAAGAAAACAAACAAACAAAAAAACAACCCACCTTACAAATCCCTTTGCACAAAGAAACACGAATTTCAGAACAAACACTTCTGTTTTGTAAACACCACCAACTTTGCCAGAATGTAAAACATCTCTGGAAGGAAAAAAATGTAGATGCAGTCAGCCCAGAAAAAGCAAAGCACAGCAGCAGAGCCCACCGTGGTCCCTGCTTCTACAACACCAGCTCTTCAAATGCCTGAAATGGTGTTGCTCTCCTGCAAATTGAGACGGGATGTTTCGCACCAAAGTCCATCTCAGCCTATTCCAGCACATGGGAGATGCACAGGATGTGCTTGGGATTTGCCTGTAAGATGAGTGAGATCTGCTTAAGACTGAATGTGCTATGTGCAAACCATTGCCCCGTTCATGAATGCATTCAAGGCCAAGCTGGATGTGGCTCTGGGCAGCCTGGTCTAGCAGTTGGTGACCTTGCCCATGGCAGGGGGGGTTGGAACTAAGTTATCATAGTTGTCCTTTTCAACTCAGGCCGTTCTATGATTCTATGATTACTGGGTTTCATTTCTTATCATCTCAGTGCACCTTATTAGCACCCCCTGTGTGAAATGTAATCTTCAGTAGCAGCATGTACAGCATGAAACTTAACAGCGAGAATTTTGTTTAAAAAATAATAATAATAAAAAAAAATCATCAGTGACCAAGAGTACATGCTGTTCAAACACATTTTAATTAACTTTGTTGTACTGAGTGCAATTCAGTGCAAAGGATGCACAGGTGCCCAGAAGCAGTGCCCTGCTCCTGTAGTACTGCTTCTTGTGCCATTCTGATAGTTTCCTGATGTCACAATACTTTTCTCTTGGCAGGCTCTTGCTCTTTCTCTCCAGCATTACTGCCTCCCTCATTTTTTCCCAGTTTTTAAGTATTTTTAGGATAAAGTTGTTTTGAAACCAGAATTACATTAAAACAAAAGAGGAAAAAAAAACCTTTGGACAACTCAAACTTTCTTCATAAGTGAGAAGATTTATCAGAACTGACCTTTTTCTTGAGAAATCCTCCTCAATAAACGGCAGAGTTTCAATCCAACAAAGCACTTGTCCAAACAATCCCAAGCAAAAAGAGTTAACCTTCAAGCACTTATAGAGATACAGCAGTGTGGAAATGCAACAGCCATAAACATACACAGATTTTGTTTAAAAATATATATATTTTTTTTTTTGCATATCACAGTCAAAAGAATTTATGATGCACAGAGGAATACTTATGCATAAGTTACAGAATACACATAAGAGCAGACCCATTCATGTCAGGCAGGCAGCAGAGCGATCCCAAGCAGTTCTGACCTCTGCTATTTACAGAGGCTGTGCTCCCAACTACAGCAAATAGATTGTTTTCTCACTCCAGTTTTTATTTAGAACATTACAAAAATAAATGTGACATGTTTAGGGAATGCATCACGTCTTAGAAAGCTCAACCAAGATGTATTTTGAACTTGTTATTTTTAAGGTTTGCACTCTTTAGAACAAATTCCTGCAGGGTTTTCTGTTTTCTATGTAGAAGAATCTACCCCAGCACTTGGGTTTTACACAACTAATGTTAAACATGAGGCAAACACACAGACACTTTTAGGAATCCTGGGGATCCAAGAACAATGCTGAAATTCCTTTTATAGTAAAGAGCCATCTCAGCATCACTGAAGCAGACCACCACAGAAAGGTGGTGAAGCAGTAAATGGATTATTTTTCATCAGATTCCTGAACGCTGCCCCAGTTCTCAGCAGGTAGCAGTCAAAAACAAACCAACACAAAACCACCTATCAGAGCTATTTAAATAAGTACTTTTTGTTCTATAAGGCAACACAGATGCAACTGGTTCCTCCACCCCACAGGGAAAAGCATCTCACCCCCAGGTGTCAAGCTCAGCTTCAGATTGCTGAGATGCAGCAGCTCCTAAATGGCACAGCAAATATTACCTTTGTTATTTAGAGCGTTTTTTTCCAGAGTGCCACCACAGCTGTGTGACAGCAAAGGAGCAAAATGCATTTTGGAAACTGAATTTCCACAGTGCAGTAGGGGTAAATTCCCCGCAAACCAAGAAGAAAAGCCTCCACACAAGCAGGCTGGACTGGAGCTGCCCTTTTATCTCCGAGCACATTTCCAGTAGTGCCTCTTAACTAATGGCATATAAAAGGGAAGACTATTTTTAAAATATTCATGTAAGAGAGGTCTATGATCAGGCTGTGCCAAACCCCAGGAGTGCAAGTGTCTGCTCTGCTCCCATCCCTGCCCTTTCTGCTCCGCTCTCGCCTTCAGAAGCCCCCCAATGTTGAGATTTTCTCTTTTCTCCTGGGGAGAAAGGGTGCTTTAACATCTCCCCACATCAGTGCCAGCACAAACACACCACGGGGGCTCTGGGAAAACCCTCTGCTGCCTCCCTGCCTCATGTCTTAGAAACCTGAAGGGATGCATTGAGGAGGGACCTGCTTTGTGGCAGCGGCTGTCAGCCCAGGTTATGCAGGCATATCACATAGGCATGACAACTTGTTACTCAGAGTTTTCTTAAGATAATAAGAATAACAGATCTACTTTCAGAAAAAAGCAATGTAATTTATGTTCTAAAACAGATGTAAGGAAACTTGCATTGTGACCTTCTCTGTTCATTCTCACTTGTGACTAGATGAGGGGATACATCCTCAAGTTCTGCCTGGGTAAGTTTAGGTTGGATATCAGGAAAGAATTCTTCACAGAAAGCATTGTTAAGCACTGGAACAGGCTCCCCAGGGAGGTGGTTGAGTCACCATCCTTGAACGTGCTTAAAAACCATTTGGATGCTGTGCTCTGGGACATGATTTAGTGGAGGGTTGTTAGAGTTGGATTTGATTATCTTTAAGGTCTTTTCCAACCTAAGCAATACTATGATTTTATGATTCCTTTTCAGGGATTCCAAATCAGCTGCTACCAAATCCGAGCTTTCCATTGGCTTTTCCCATTTGCCAGCCTCAAAACTTTGGGACAGGCAGCTCAGCCTTACCCATCACCGCTGGTAACAATGCTATAGCTGCACTCGCCACACCTGGTCCTTCAGTAAGAAATGTCACTTGCAGTCACCTGATGACTTCTCATCCATAAATATAAGGTGGTTTGTAGTTGACAGTGCATGTGATGGAGAGCAGCCAGACACATTCAGTTGGTGGAAAGCACACTGCCCACCGCTGGGCTCAAGGCCTGCCCTCCACAGAACGACCCACACACCCTCACTGGCATCACCAGAATCCCTCACCTGAACTGGCTAGAATAAAGGAGCACATGTGGATGGAAAACCAGAATCTTATAATTGATTATTTAGAGCAAAAAGGGAGGAAAATTATCACAGGTGGCGATGGCAGATGCAACAGCCCAGGATACTTGGCAAAATGCAGAGCATATTTGATTACTGATATGGATGCTTGTATGGTGCTGACGGTTCTGCTCCTACTAAGCCCTTTCATTACAGATGAGTCGTACATAACACAAAAAACAGCAGTCCAAATTTTAAATAAAAAAAAAAAGAAAAAATATTCTTAAATCATTGTGATCAATTGTGACTGCTGTGTGATATTAGCTGGCTAAGTAAGGCTATAAAACTCCTTCAGTAAAACATCGTCAGCAATTAAACGTTTAAAAGCTGATCATCAGTGTCAGAACTCCAAATGGATGCAGAGGCACATGAAAGACAGCAGCCATACTTATCATGGCATTGGGCCAAAGCTACTGTATTTCTAGGTGGCGATTCTAAAGGATAATATTACAGCTAGTGAATGCTAATCAATTAACATGATTTTTTCTCCCTCTTCCCCAGTATTCAAATACTTTTGCCTGGTTTGGAGAAAACTAGTAGTGACACAGTGGGAAGCCACCTCCTTCAGCCCATTACCCCAGCTCCTGCCCAGCGCTGCTCATGTGTGACACCACAGCTCCCCTCCAGGACCTGTGCTCACAGAGAGATGCTTTGGCATATATCCTTCAATAGCATGACTCCTACTGCCTGTCTGCAAGCCTTCAAAACCTGCACTGCTTCTTCTCCTGCAAGCATATCAGAGAAATAGGGGAGGTTGTGCAGTGTAATGGCTGCAGGCAGAATGGGGAGAAACCTCAGTCTCCCCAGCTAACCAAAGCATCCCTGCTCCCCAGCAGCTTCTGCCAAGAAGGAGCCTCTGCATTGAGCAAGAAAAGGTGAGCCAGCCATGCTGCCATGCCAACCTTTAAATATAGCTCATGGTAAAGAGTGAGGTACAGAGACAGTAGCTAAAATAACATTGCCTTTTTTTTTTGGGGCGGGGGGGGGGGGGAAACGGGGGGGGGGGATGGGGGACAACAGAGCCTTCCTGTATAATCCCCAAGAGAAATATGGAAAGACTCTCTCCTTCACTCATGAGATTCCTCTTTATTGTGATGTACACTTTAAAAAAAAAAAGAAAAAGAGAGAAAAATAAGTCAGTATCAACTGAGACAGTTGTTCAACCTTTCATAGGATGCATGGATAAAGAAGAATTACGAGGCAGAACAATGATACGAGTTAATTGCTTTCAGTAACAAGCATTTTAAAGGCTGTTTGTCCAGTCTAATTAATTTATCCCGTTCTTTCTATGTATCTGCAAGTGAAGAGCATGTAATCATGAAGGATTTGTGTTCATAATGTATCTATCATTGAACAACACCAGTGCAGTTGCTCTGAAGGAAGCTCCAGTGATGTAATGAGGCGAGCACAGAAAACATGGGGCATCCTGCAGTGGGAAAGATTGGAGCAAAGCAGGACAGGAAGTGGAGAGGAGCAGTGGGCTGAGGGATGGATGCCATGCTTGCTGCCTTCATCTGCCTCTGCCTCTATTAAGAGCAAACAAATTGTTCTCATATAGCTCTAGCCTCACCCTTCACCTCCTGAAAGATCAAGAAAGAAATATGCCCCAGCACTCAGGACAACTCCCAAGGCGGTTTATCCATACTAGGTGCAGCATTTTATTTTCGTCTCTGAAATATAGTCCAAATATGAGACCTTTCCTCATACAAATCTTCTACAAATCTCCCTTTGTTCAGAGCCTTTAGACAAAACAGAAAATTTAATACTGTAAATCTCCAGGGAGAAAGGGGAGGTGGAACAGATGGAAACAGGTGGAAAAGTGACTTCCAGACCACGTTCCTGGGTCTACGTCCCCGTTAACACAGAGAGCTGCCTACCTGGCCCCAAAGAGCACTACTGAGCAAGATATGTGGACAAGGACGGACAGACAACACTGCCATAAACCTACCAAGGCATCACTGGCCCAGACAGTGGACAACACCCAACACTGGTAATGCTCCTGTTTCAAGAAGTAATAAAATGCAGTAACATTCTTATTCAGAAGAAATATTAATTCAGTGAGCCATCCTTCCCCCTTCAAACAATCAGGATGCTTTTTTATGATCCCCTTTTCTCATGCCACAAATTTACATTCTCTAATCTGTCTAATTCAAGGGTTCTTTCCGTTTTTAATTTAAAATCTCTGTGGTTGGTGAAGTAGTTGGAAAGGGAAGATATACTTCCCATCTTCCACGTGTGTTCAGCATCCTTGATTCTTTGAGGGGAAGATACTACACATCTCCTGACTTGCTATAGGTTTCTCTTTATGAACAGAAATAAAGAGCTAGCCCAAATCCCTTATTTTTACAGCATCGCTCATTTGACTCCAGCTGTGCTTTGTTTTACTGAATTCACTCACAAACAGAAACACCCATACTCCAACCCACCAACCACACTCAACAAGAAACCTGCCCTTCATTTTTACACCAACACTTCTTCAATGAAGCACTAAAAGACACTTTCCAACCCTTCTTCCCCAGATGCTGAATCTCAATTCCAGAGGGACGGCTGGCCAAGTTTGTGCTTAGCCTCAGTCCGGCCCATTGTAAGCCACCACCAAAGCCTCACACTTGGTACACCACAGTGGTTTTCCTAAGCTGAGGTCAGTACAGGTGCAGGGATGGTGGAAACTGGTGATTGTCCACTATTCCCTTTCCCTTGTATCCAAGTGGCAATGTGATGGATGCAGGAGGCAAGCGCAAGAGGAAAACACAAAAAATTACTTGTAACAACTGCTCCAATGCCACATTAGCTATTATGTATCCCTTTATTTAAGCATATCTGGGAGGACTGTGCATGTTTAATCACCCCCTGTTCCTTCTTCTCCTCCTTGTTCCCACCAATATCCCAGCTCACAACCCATGCACAAACACTCATTCAACAGGAAAGGGCTCCATGGTGAGGAAAAAAAAAAAAGCTGAGATTTTTGGGCAATGTGATAAATATTTTGAGCATTAAATAGATTGCCTGCATATAGGAACAGTCATGTTTTCACCAGTCAATCAGAAATGACATCAAACTAACCATAATCTAATCAGTGCTTCAGCCACTGTTCCGTGTGACTTTTTCCCCTTATTGCTGAAGTACATCAATGGTGTTTGCAGGCACCAAGGGGCTCAGGAAGATTTGAGCAAAGAATAAGAACACCTCAAAGCTCCCTTACTGCTGCCTGCAAGCAGAACTGGGGGGGAAAAAAAAAAAAACTGGCAAGAAAACTATTTGCAAATATTTTAAATGGTTGCAATTTTCATAGAGTTACAGCAAACCTGACAGCAGCCAGAGATATTTCCTTAAAGCATCTACTTTCTCAACTAGAAATTTGAAGGAACTAGTGATTAAATGAGTCAGAACTTTCCTTCAGCTAAGTGAGAAGAGTCACCAGTCCTCATAGCTGCAAAATTCTTAAAAATGTGTTCCAGCTACAAAGCTGGATTCAAGCAGAAAGAAACAAAACCTTTTTCTTCTTTCCTTAATAATTTTAATAGATTGTTTCTGGCTAAAAAAATAAAATAAATTCAAAAAAAGAAAATGCCAAAGTTAACATTGTTTGGCCAAAAAGGTTGTCCTCAAGTGCCAGAAATGAGGCATTTACATTCCCTTGTCTCTTCTGCATACAGGGTCTGCACTGCTTGTGGTGTGACTTTCAGTGTCATTGGGGAGAGGAAGGGACAGAGCAGAGGCTTTCACAGAGACCTGCCTGGAACTGTAGGAAGCAGAGCCCTCCACCTTCACCTTCTTCTTCCCCATCCCCACTGGCTTTGGAAGTGGGGTCAGTGAGCAGCTGGATTCACATCTCATCACCAACCACCCAAATCCGCACTGGAGGCACTGCACCTCAACATTACTTTCTGTGGATTATGAGGATTAAACCACCCTGAGCTGGAGCTAAGAAGTCACCAAACAGCCCAACAAGTCACCAAAAGCATAGCCCAATACAGAATTTGATTTGAAAAGCACAATTCATCTGAAATGATCGATAGGTGGGGAAATAAAGCTAGTTCATTCCTCAGACAACTTCAAATGCTGACAGTCTTTACCCAAGAGTTTTAGTACAGACAGCAGAAAGCTGAGGCGAGGGCTGTGCTGTGCAGCAGTCACAGCCACCTGCTTATGCTGAGGTTTATCTGTACACTGATACCACTGGATTGTTTCTATCCCCAGCAACTCTGGGACTAGACACCAAGATTGTTCAATTCCACACGTAGAGCTGACTTCTCAAACAGCATTATCATACTACCTTGCCCCTTCCCCTGATTTTGTTCCACATCCATTTCTGTATTTATACACACCCAAATACCCCTGCCCACATCGGTTTGCAAGATGCAGTGACAGCACGCAGAGTGGCACAGTTGGATGCAGTTACCCTAACCCTAACCTCAGCGTGGGTCTGGGACTGGAATCCACTGCCTCCTGGGTCCCCTCCAGGAGCCCACCCAAAACCAGGATGGGTGAAGCTCACCAAGACGTTTTGCAAAGCATAGGGGAGAGCACGTGAGAAAAGGTATGTCTGCAGAGAAGTGGTTTCATAAACGTTTTTTGTTAAGGACTACTTTCCAAATCCTGTTCTTTCGCATTGAACTGAGGTCTTGCTTAAGATTCTGTTGCTGAGTTTATCTACTCCAACACTGCAGAGGCTTCAATGCATTTCTCAGGATGCTCTTGCTGCTCACGAATTCACATGGTCCTGCACCAGCAACGTGCAGCCCTGCCATTGACCTCAAAGCCTCTGCAACCCCTTTGCTCTGCTTCTCTGTAGCAAGCACAGAAAGCATTTTTAGCAAGTGCCTTTATTTTCAAGTCAATTTGTGCTGAGCCAGTCTGGTGACCCCATTCAAAATGCAAATGGATGAGTATTTTTGGAAACCCCTTTTACTGATTGCATTGGTCTCCTCATTGTTAGGCAAAGGAGGCTTTTAGGAGAAAACTTGAAAAGCACAACCTGAGGCTGGGAGCAGAGATCAGAGCTGCCCACCTCAGAGCAATAAGCCACCCTGCTTCATGCAGAACTCCTGTTGTTTGTCCTTTGGCTCCTTTGTTCACCGTCATTCAGAGAGTAACACAGAAACAGTGGCTCTGAACTAAAAGGTCTTCGACTTAGAATCGTGGAATAGAATCATTTATCGTAGAAAAGACCCTTAAGACCATCGAGTGCATCCATCATCCTGACTTACAAATTCCCACCGTTACATCATGTCCTTAAGCACTGCGTTCACACATCTTTTCAGTATCTCTGAGAATGGGGACTCCACCACATTCCCAAGCAGCCCGTTCCAGTGCCACCTTTTCTATAAAGAAATCCAATCTAAATCTCCCATGCTGCAAAATGAAGGCATTTCCTCACGTTCTATCTTTCATCATCTAAGACTCATCCTTATCACTTGAGGATTTACCCCTACATAGTTTATTATCTCTAGTTACAGCACCAACCCTAATGAAGATCCTTCTGTCCTTTTAGCACTGGGTGTGGGTTCTGGATTGCAGCTAGAAGTGAGAAAGGCCAGAAATTTAAATTATAGCCAAGGATAGAAGTACCTAGAAGTTATTTGCCTGCTGATAATTGTGTGAGCTAGGAACTTCAGTACTCTTACAGCAAGTCTAGGTCTTAAGCTGCTATGTTTCCCCTGGCTATCAGCAGAGAGGGCAGAAACAGGGAATCTACCCACAGAGACCTAACCTCTTCAGAAACGATCATAACCAAATTCATTCATTCATCTTCAAACATAAGAGGATGAATTGCCAAGCCACAAAAATGAAGGTAAACAATTTCTGAGTTGACAACATGCATATACACATATGTATATCTCTAAGACCTTCCATTACCAAGTATGAAAATTGTATTCTTGCAGCCAAGAGTTCTTGTGGTATATGGAAACAGCCCAGGTGATGCATAGCTGCCCCTCCTAGAGCTGGCCTCCTCAACCCAACTCAGGCCAAGAGGCAGAGGTCCCAGCCCAGACATATCTGATGAAGGCTTTAGGACTTCACGACCTCTCTGCTCAGTGAACACGGCACACAGCATCTTGGACTTGCTTAAAAGAACACAGCAATGCTTGGAGCAAATTGTGTATGGTGAAAACAAGACAAAACTGAGTAGTCCAGGAACGTGGGCAGCACAGAAAAACATTCAACAACCATAGGAAAAAAATAAATGAATTGAGGTTTAGTATGCAGATAATTATCAAGCACTTAAATTTAAGAGTTGAGAAACTCTTAATTATTACTGACTTCAGCATTCAGATATTTTCATGCTCGTTTAGTATAATAACCTCAAAACGGCGTGACACATTTTAATTACAACACATTTATTTATTGACAATTACAACTATCCAAATGGTGCCTAATTTTCAGTACCTTTAGCTGTTTTCTTCAGCTGGTGAATGACAGATCAGAAACAGAAATAGGAATGGCTCAGATGTGTTGTGTCAATTTTTCTGATACGTGCTATGTGCTATTTCCTTTTCTTCGTGAGTTTCATTTCTTAAACTGTCTCTTCCTCTATAGCTCCAGAGTGATAAAATATGCTCTGCAGAGTAACACAGCAATGATCTTCAACAGCCACTAAATAATACATGCTTCTCCTCTACTCTTTGTATAATTTTTGACTTTGTTTCCCTCTCTGCCAGCCACATAAGGGAAATTCACACCAGCCTTTCATTTTTTCATCAAACCAAATACATGAGCTAAAACAAACTTTTCATAACCCTCATTACCCTTTTCCAGGTCAAGCTCACCATTCACAAACAATTCTTACAAGATGAAATGAGCGGAAGGAAAAACTCTGTCTTCAAAAAACACATAGCAGCACCCATGAAAAACACGAGCTCTCCTCAGTGCAGCCCTTCTTAGAACATCTAATTCATGGGAAGCTTTGGGGAGGTGATGGAAAACACAGCGCCCACAGTCAGACGCCATTTGGTGGCAAGAGCTCCCACAACCTCAGCAGCCAAAAATCACAAAGACACTCATCCACACAGCAGTTGGCACTGTTGCAATAGCCAGGGGTTCACACAAACCTTATTCCTGTATCAGCTGCGTGTCTTCAGAGGGTTGGTTTTTTTTTAAACCTCAGTTTAAGGTTTTAATGGGGAATGGCTTTGACTCAAAGCAAAAGAACCAAGCTGAGCCTAGCAAGGAGTTTCTCTAGAGGTGTTCACACAGTCCCTGTTGCTTTCCCCTCCACCAGCTCCTCAGTGAGTTTCTCCCTCTCTCCAGTCAGGAAACTATTCTAGATTTTCTTTCAGAGCACACAAAGGAATAACTTTGACTTCTAGCAGAAAAGCTAACCAAAGCAACTTTAAGACTATATAGAGAAAATTATGACTTCATCATGCCTTGATTATAAATATAAGAAAAATACAAGAAAAGGGAGGATCCAAAAGAGTTTTTACTGGGTTTTCCCCAACATGTTATGAAGTGCTTAAAATAACTTCAACAGAAAACATGAGTCCACTTAAACAGACTCAAAAACCAGCACACAACGTAAGAATTCTTTTGATCCCCGAGGAAACAAAAAGCTGACCTCAACATTGTCTCCCTTAACTTAAAGCCACAAATTAAGACTCAGATTTTAAGAGAGAAAAGCATATATATACATACATACATATATATATATATATAAAATTTTCCTGCAAAAAAAATCATGTATTTTCCTCACAAATCAGAAAAAGGAATGGAAAAGAAATAAAAGTAACAACATCCTTACCTTGTATACAGCACAATCACAACCTCAAACATCCATCTCTCTTCCTCCATTTCCACAGGTGGGTTTGGCCTCTAATTAACTTTTTGCCCTTAATTAAGGCACCTGCTAGTTTGCTCTCCTAGGCATTCCTAGCCAATCACATCACTGAGCAGATCCTACCCCTCTGCTTGGATGATGGATACAACAGCAGCGCTGTTGCAGGACTGTCAGTTCTGTCTCATTTCATAATGGAGCACTGGCAGCATGCATTAGATTAGCAGATCAAGAACAATCATCTCAAACTCAAACATACACAGCACAGCTACAGGCCTAGTGGGTAAATGGGCTTCTCACAGCTAAACCAGCACATCTCATGTCGTTATGCTCATGTTTAGGAAGTGCTAATTGCAACCCTGGCCTTCTAGTGTGTGCAAAAATCCTGGACTTAGAAGTTGTGTTAAAGTCTGATGGTAATAAAATTTACTCTCAACCCACAGTATTTTCCTAATAACATGGTTTTGATCACCTCAAAACCTTGATTTTCTTGCTTTGCTTCCTTGTTTTCTTTAATGTGTTAAAATGTTAGGCCGACATGATGAATGGGTTAATGTTGTTGGTGAAAATTTGACTATCTAAACTTCTGGCCTCGCTGCTAAAACTCCAGATAAAGTTGCAAACATCTTTTTCTTTGGGTAATGAGGTTGTTACACCTCGTATAGTTCTTTGTTCTACATGCATTCCCCTTTTACATGGTTATTTGCAGGGTGCTTTGGTGGCCCCAAGGAAGCCTCCACCCTTTGCCCTCCTCCTTCATGCCTTCCCCAGCAGCAGCAGTTGTGTGACCTTCCACGTAGATTGAAGGTTTATCCTGCAGGGGAAATGCTGATGAAATGATAGAGCTATTCTGGGATAAATGCTAAAATATAACTTCCCAGTGACTCATATAGTCTCAGCCAAACTTGTCCTAATTAGGAAGCAGGTAATTGTATTTGCTTGAGAGATGATAGCTGTGTTGTAAGGCTTGAAATGCTACCTTCTGCAGTTGCTGCAAACCATTCTCCCTTTCTCCTTGTTCTCTCCTGGAGAACACTTGGTAAGCCATAAAACAGGCATACAAGTGGAACATATGCACGTTCCCAAGGCCCAAAAGGGGCTTTTCTCCAAGATGGCCACAGATCTACCGTGTACCTGGCACTGAAAGCATGTAAAGGGAGTGTAGTGCTACAGAAGCCTCCGAAGGCATCAAGGAGAAGAGCAGCAGTTTTCCAGGATGATTGGCAAGAGGTCAGTTCTTTTCAAGCTGTTGCCAAGGACCAGGGCATAATTAGATGTCAGGCACAATTCTGTGACTGCCACCCGCTTTCTGCTCTGCTCTGGTGCTGGGTGTGTGGTTGGGGAGCATCAGGAGCACAGCACTGGTGTGGGATGGGAAATTCCTCCTCTAGGCACTCATTTCAAACTGCTCTTACTGATCCTGTGTCCTGGGGGTGGATGCACAGAATTTATGGCAAGGGTGAAAAAAAAAAAAAAGAATAAATAGAGCATAGGGGGAAAGGGGCAAGGATATAGGAAGTATCAACTCTTGAGCTTTGCAAAGGGAGAAATGAGAAGGCTGTACCCTGGCTGCTTCTAACAGCACAGCAATGCTCATCAGTAAGTTTGTGAGTCCATTCTCTGTGTCTGTGCTATCTTGTCAAGGAGCCACAGTGTGCAGTGAGATCATGAGTTTCAGATAGTGCATTTCTGAATGGAAGGTGTTAATATATGAGTGCATGGCAGCCTATAGAGAGATAAGAAAAGGCAGCCCCTGGTATGCAAAACCTATGAGAGTGATCCTGAACCTCTCCAGTCTGAATAGGCAGGTGGTGAGTAGGAACTGAAGTCTGGCAACTGAAGCTGTGGCTCTGGGCAGCCTGGTCTGGTGGTTGGTGACCCTGCACATAGCAGGGGGTTGGAACTGGATGAGCATTGTGGTCCTTTTTAACCCTGGCCATTCTATGATTCTAATATGAATTCTATGATTCTATATAAACGTTTCCTTCAGATTATGAATGAAAATGATGATGCAGGACATGCTTTTCTCCAGGGCTTACTTCATTTTAATGTCTTTGCAGTCACAAATGCAGACTTCCTGCAAACACACTCACTGTGCTGAGTCGCTTAGTTGAGACCTGCAAGGTTCTCCCATGACTTCTGGCCATTCCTCAAGAGCAAAGTCATCCCACATCACTCCTGTAGGAGGTTGCTGGAGAATTTTCTATTCTTCAGGCAATTAACCTGTTCCACCTGCACAGAAAAATGCCATCTGAGGATGAACGTCTGAGAGCAACATGGGCAAACAGCCTCCTGGTATTGCACCCAGCTGGGAATCGGTTTGGTAGTGATCCTCAACTTCACCGAACAGAGAAATGGGATTGCTGTGAAGGATACTTTGTAGTTATTGGGGAGGAAAATATTTGTGCCAGTTGTGAGATTACTTGTAGATGTCCAGAAGGGATACAATGTCACACTCCGTCCTTACTATGCCTTAGTACTGCCGGCAGCCCATGGGCTGCTCCTGTGACTGCCTGAACTGCAGTTTATTCTGTGGAAAGAAGAGCACAGGGCCAAATATGTTTCCTTAGACCGAAGTGGCCACAAAACTCTCAGCTTCTCCCTTCTCAGTCTACCTTGTGACAATAATTATGGCTTGGTTGGAGGTTCACCCAAGGTTCCTTCATCTTTGCCCTGTTTAATAAACATCTGAATTCCAATAACATAGCTGGGGTAATCCCCTTGCCCTGATCTCCAGAGCTATTGATGGAGGCTGGGAGGCTCCTGCCATCCTGCTCCAGATGATATTAACTCCAGCATGGATTAGACTCCATTTATATTCAAATGAAGAGGTTATTAAAGACACTGTTCTGCAGGGAAATGGAGACAGGAATTTCAGACCCATCAAAAGATGTGCCTGCTGGGATAGCACTGGACATGGAGCCAGAAGACCCACAGTGATTGTTGCCTGGCTCGGTTACCTAGGGGTAAAAGAAAAATAAGGAAATAATAATAATAATAATAATTTAAAAGCACCATTCCTACTTTAACTGTGGCACTGATTAAAAATAATCATAGAATCATAGAATTGTAAGTTGAACCATAGGCCTGGGTTGAAAAGGACCGCAGTGCTCATCCAGCTCCAACCCCCTGCTGTGTGCAGGTCACCAACCAGCAGCCCAGGCTGCCCAGAGCCACATCCAGCCTGGCCTTGAATGCCTGCAGGGATGGGGCATCCACAGCCTCCTTGGGCAACCTGTGCCAGTGCCTCACCACCCTCTGGGGGAAAAACTTCCTCCTCAGATCCAACCTAAACCTCCACTGTCTCAGTTTAAGACCATTCCCCCTTGTCCTATCAAAAAATAACAATAAGTGGATGTAGCACTTCACATGCAATGGACATCCACTGTAGTGAGGTGGGCAGGAGGCAGCCAGGGTGCTTGGGTGGCACAGAGACACACAGATGAAAAACAAAATTGCTTGAAAGCAGTGTTTTGGTTCCTTACCTCCATACCTGCATTCCCTTTCACAGTCAAGTTGTCAGCTGTGCAGTTACGTGCTGCCTGGAGAAGCGACATCACTCCCTTTTGGCTAAATGCTCTACAAACCACTGCGAGCATTTTACCTTAGCAACATCTTTAACAGAGCTCAGCAAGTATTCACGCTTTTTGGATTTTGTGCTGTGCAAACACAGACCAGAGTGCAGCCCTTCTGCTGGTTAAAAGTTGTCTCCAAGCAACGAGCACTGAAATGTTTTTGAATCTTTTTTTACTTAACCCAAGGCTTGTGCTGAGTTAGATGAGTAAATACTGGCATGATGTGACATTCTTGTTATTTATGTTACATCCAAATAAGTGGAAGATAACCTAGGCAAATTTCCATTATCTAATTATAAAAACCTTCTGATATTCCCATGAAACTAATTTTAATTTGATGAAAAACAGAAAACTTGGAAATGGATTTCCTACGATTTGAGTGATAAGATCCTTTCTCAGTACGTTCTCAGTTTACCAAAGGCTCCAAAATTGGAGATCTCTATTAATAAACACCACTGGTTGTTCATGCAGTGACTTTATGTTATCACAATAGGAAAAGAAAGGGGAAAAAAAAAGAAGGAAAGAAGGAAAGGAATGAAGGAAAGAAGAAAGAAAGGAAGGAAAGGAAGGAATGGAACGAAGGGAGGAAGGGAGAAAAGGGAGGAAAGGAAAGTAGATTGCTGGATTTAACAGCATTTGGGGGAAGGATGAAGAGACTTGATTTCTGGGAGAGATCTGAAGGTCCTGCTGAAGTAAAGTTGGATATCAAGAGAAATTTCTTCTCGGAAAGAGCAGTCAGGTGTTGGCACAGCTGCCCAGGAGGTGGGAGATTCCCCATCCCTGGAGATGTCCAGACCTGCAGGGATGTGGCACTGAAGGACGTGAGCGGTGGGCATGGGGGGAATGCCTGGGGTTGGGCTGGGGGATCTCAGAGGTCTTTTCCCTCTTCTTCTGCCGTGACACAGTGCACAGAGTGGCCATAACTAATGAGTAGAAGGAGGAACCTCAGCTCCACAGCTAATGTGCAGCCTTTCAGGCCCAGGTCTGACTGCTTTTCCTGAAATCTAAGCCACACAACCGCCTGATTTCCTGCAAAATCTAAGAGGAAGATCAATTTAACTAATGATGTGGGGGTTCTGTGTCCCCACAGACCTCGCACATATTATTTATAGAATGCATTAATATTTCATTTTTCCCATCCCTAAACAGTCTTTGAGGACGAAAAAAAAAAAAAAAAAAAAGAGATAGCTTGAGACAGGTAACATTTTAATTGAAATTAATGGGATTGGTTTGATTTCACCTCTGAGAATATAAAAATCATTCATTTTTTTGTCATGAAAAGAACCTTAAATCTCCGCGGTACCCTGACAAGCACGACGAATGGTGGGTCACAGGGAGAATCCACCTCCCGCCTCTCCCTAACCTGTTCTATCCAGATCATCGCCAATTCATAAGAAACCAGCACGAAGAAAATAAAACCATGTAGATCACAAAAGCGCACAGCTAAACCCGTGTTTTCCCTTCTGCTTTTAATATTGGTGTTGGTGTTGGGATCAGGTGGTGCACGGGCAGCTGCGCTGCAATCTTTTCAGTGCTGCCTGTCAATGGCTTTAGCCTCTGACCGTGAGCAGTACGTATAGGAGGTCTTTATGCCACCTCTGCGTTCACATAGACCTGGGCGGCTCGACGTGCCAAATTAATGTGTGACACAGATTGCTGTTCTCCAAAGGCCTCGCTGAAGTGCTGTTGGACCGTTTACAAGAGGTTTGCCAAATCACTGCAAAACTGAAGTGTTACCAGAAATGAGAGTGCCGGCCAGCGGCGTGAATCGTTTCATTATGAACCTTTTATTCGTTCTCCAAACAGTCACGCGCTGCCAAAGTAGGCACATGGATCTCTTTGCTTTAATTTATGCTGTTAGTATTTATTTTTTCTATTAATGGTGGTGTTTTCTGCAGCACCTAAGTTGCTCACGAGCACAGATGCACTGAGGGCTTTGCCTTGAACACATCTGTGTGCTTGTAGACCTCAGCCAATGGAGTGCACTCCTGGGTCACTCAAGAGCTTTGGAGGTCTCCCTAAATCCTCCCATAAGCTCCTAATGGAAGACAAATGGATCACCACCAGCAGCCCTGCTCACCCCCCGGCTCAGCCCCAGCTCTCCGAGTGCCTTCCTTGCTGTCCATTATGAAATAATTGTCCTTTCTTCTAGGAAATCTGCTCTGTAAAAGCTTCTTAGCATATACTTTGCAATAATGTCTAACACAGCACCGGTGGCCGGTCTGCCTGGTCCCTTAGCTGAGGTGCACCGCAGATGGGAATTTAGTCCCAGCACTGAGGAAAGCCTTCAAATTCTCTATCTTCCAATATGACGTGCAAATTATAAAAGGAGAATGAGAAAAGGCTGACTAGGGGAGAGTAGACAGGCAAGTCAAATTCAGCATTCTTCTCTTAGGAAGCGTAGAAGGCAGCAAGATTTACTCAAAAATTATTTTTATTGCCAGCAAATGAACTGAGTAAAAGATAGATTCCTATAGGATTTTCTTTTATCCTGCTTCAACCTTTTTCTGTTTGGGAAAGCCCTGGAAACATGCACAAAAGACCTTTCATCCCCTGAGTTACCCTAACGCAGCTCAGGCGGGCCAGAGGCAGGGCACACGGCCACCCCAGAAAGCGGGGTCAAACGATGGAACAAAGACACTCTGCATATTTCTTCCAGTTTCAAGCCAGAGGTCAGGTTGGAAGAGTTCCCTTCAACAAATTAATAGGGTATAACATCAATAAAGTGCCTGCTTCTTATGAGGAAGCATGACCTATATTCCAGGTAGGGAAATACTCATCACAGTGACGCGCTGGAGGATCCCAGCATCGAAGGCTCTGCTAATAGCTGCACTTGTATTATTTTTCATATTGGTGCCCAAAGGATCTTCGATTTCTATTCATGCCCTGTACGGGGCCACCTTTTGTTACAACATTAAAACCTACTTAATATTTTTTTTTATCATTTCACATCACAGCTGCAGTAATTGTACCCTCAGGAGCAAGCCTTCTTCCTGTGTCTGCTTTTCAATATTATTGGCATCTTCCTCATTTGGGGACCTGGAACGATCTTTTTTGCATTTTTACCGTGAAATGACAAACAGGGCTGGTGGTGGCTCAAGCACTATTTGGAGCATGACCCCCTCGGCTCCTGGTGTTATCCAAATTAGATTTTGATCTTTGTCAATTAGGCTTTGCCACTGTGGACCTGCTGTGCCATTATCAGGAGAATCACTGCCGGGGTTGGTAAGTCAGTGAACTTTGGAAGCCTTTCTGCCACCTTTTGGGGATGCAGCATTTACAATTAGCACCGTGGGTTTTTATTGTTACCGTTCTTATTTTTTCTCCCTGCATTATTTCTGACAACACTTCCAGTGCTTGCTCCTATACCAAGAATCCCTTACAGCACAGAGAGCTTTGCTTTCACATAGCAAAACAAAACAAAACAGAAGTAAATCAAGAAAAACGAAACAAAACAAAACCTATCATTGTTCCCTGTAAGCAATTCAAGCAATTTGTCTTTCCTTTTGCTCCTTTTAACGTTCCTAGCTTTGTAATTGTACCCTGCTCTGGATTTGTCCAGAGGCCAGCTATGCTGCTGGGGAAAGCTCTATAAAAAAGCACTGAACCCAATGGAAAAGAACAGCACCAAGGAAACTTTCTCCTGTTGTCACACTGTGACGTTGCAGGCTCACTGCCCTCATACTCAGCATCTTCTGCAAGGCATCTGCACCCCTGGCCCAGCAGCTGCCCGCTGTGCATCACCTCTGGAGGAGATGCTGCCCTGCACACAGTTGCTGGTGCTGGGTGGCTTGCCTGGTATGAACAGCATCAAAACTGCACAAAGAATGGATAGAAAATCAATGCAATGGGGAAAGAAGGACAATGGAATATGGGTATAAGCTAAAGTCTGGTAGGAGAGAAAATAAAAGTGCATTAGGGGATAAAATAAGAAAAAACATATCAAATTGCTCAAAAATAATATGATGGAAGGGTAACACTGCTAACACAGCAACTAGAAGCATTACAGCATGAAGAAAACATCTCCGGTAAGAAGAAAACAGTCATTTTCTAACTCCAGAAAGATATATGATTTTCCAAATCGATCAAACTTGCTGTGAAACGCTGGGAAAAATAGAAAACAGGTATAGAAAAGTACATAAAACATTGCAGTATCGCAAACACATAAACCGTATAAAAATAAATATGTCATATTACTGTATTTACTTCCTTGTCCTTCTCGTGCTGTCTGGCTGAGTTACACACTGAATACGGATGAGGAAGAAGGTAACATATCCTCAGATTTCTCACATAAATATGGAGCTGTAAAACAGGAACAGCCCACGAGCACATATGCCATCCACCTGTCTTCAAGAAGTGAGTACGTCCTATAAATATATGCTGGTTTTCCATGATGTTTCTATCTTATGAGGGGAAATGGCCTGAGCCTTTCTTCTAAGGCTGGCTGTGGGGTGTTGAGGGGCAGGACTCACACTTCTTCATATGCATTCAGACTGTCACCAACTAGTTCAGAAACACCCGAGCTTGAGAAGGTGATACTTAGCATAACAGCAAAGACCGTGCCAGGTCACATTTGGAAGAAACCTAATTAGGGTTAGATCCAATGCACTGTAACACTGGGAAGTTTTGGACCAAGCCCTTAAAACACATGCTGCTGATAGTTTTCTACTTCTCAGCTTACTGAGCGTGTTTAACAGCATGTACTGAACTGGCCTGACTACAGATCCGCTCCACAGAGAAAGGCAGTATGAGACTTTTAGGATATCTTATTGTAGAGCTTGTCTAAGAAGTGAGACTCAGATTATGAAGTTCATACATCACTTTTCAAGATTTATGTATTTTTTCTTGGCAACACAGCTCCAAAGTCCAGAGGCCAAATCCTACAGAATTCAAAGTCCATAGTTATGCCACTGACTTCTGTGATGTCAGAATTTCAGACTTGGAAACCAAGTTCTTGTTTATGGTTTATTTTCTTCTTCTGGCTGCATTTTTAAAGCCCTTCCAAATAAATAAATAAATAAATAAATAAAAAATCTCTATAAAAAAGCTATAATGAACATTCACATAAATGGTATTCCCGATACACTATCAAAATAACTATCAAAAAGCAACGTATCAAAGAAACTGAACAGAAAACTTATTCGACCCTGACTTCATCATTTTGGTTTAAACATATTGCACATCTTTTTTTAAACTGTCTTCTTAATTACTGCAATACATAGCTCCATTTTGGTGATTTTAGATATTACTGACAATCAGAGAATCACCAAGGTTGGAAAGACTTCCAGGATCAGTCAGTCCAACCATCCACCTACTTCCAGTATTTCCCACTAAACCATGTCCCTCAGTACAACATCTAAATGTTCCTTGAACACCTCCAGAGTCAGTGACTCCATCACTCCCTGGGCAGTCCTTTCCAGCATCTGACTGCGCTCTCAGAGAAGAAATTTTTACTGATGCCCAACCTGAACCTCCCCTGGTGCATCTCGAGGCCATAGATACCAGACTGTGATATCTATCACACAATGTGTGACATTAACAGTCACTCTGTACGATTATACTACTAAAAATTAAAGTATGTTCTGCCTTCATAACTAGCTCCAGCCAACACAAGCAATCACACAAGATATCAACACATGCCTCAAATGTTTATAGAAGACTATCGGTGCCCCACACTGTTCTCTGACGTGACCAAAGTGACTCTTGGTGGCATTTTCTTAGGAACACAGTAGTCAACATGCAGTGCAATCCCCACTCTGTATCGCAGCCACAATGGAATTAATGGGGTAAATGACTTTCCAGACATGGACATGGACAGATGAAAATAATAAATGCAGCCTACGAGTCATTAAGTGTAAAGCTTATTTTTTCACACACCTGCAAGTACTTCTACGGATAAGTTCTGGAGAATAAAGCCAAGTTAAAGGCAGCTTCCAAATAACCAAGTGGAACTCGTTAATGTGGAGGCCGAGACTTTGCCAATGGTATGTAAATTGAAAGACAAGCACCTCATTTAATGGAAATAAAGTTTTATTTTCATTTCACATGTGTTTAAGACATGAACAGCTGAAAAGAGGTTGCACTGTGCATAACAGGCACAAGATAAACGAATATTAAGAAATTAAGCTTGGAGGTCATTGGCTACCATGCTCTGCAGTAAACCCCGTTCTGACCTGCTTTGATAAAAGCTGTAGGAAGTTCTTCTAACGAGTTTTGATCTTAGGTATTGAAATAGGCGCCATTTTAATCTCCAGAGCATTCTGCATGCATCACTGTACAGAGAGCGGGTGACAGCGATTTGCAGGGACAAATATGCCTCTCCTCGTATGCATTTGTAACTCTGCTGGAGGCCCATGATGCTGTTACCTAAGCCTATTGCAAACGTACACAATTTCACACTGGCTGTGACAACAGCTGAATTTTCCAAGAATGGCAACTCCTGTCTGAACGAAAACACAGCCTGTCATGGTGGAGGACTTCGAAATAATACCAGCATGGAACAGTGATGGATGAGTGCGGTAGAATCAGAATCCCCACTTCACCATTGCTGGTTCCACAGGCAATTTCTGTTCTCTGACTCTGGCCATTTCCCACTGTCATCAGCCTCTTTTGTCAATTTGCCTCAGTTTTCTCATCTGTAGAATGGAAGGTGTAATATCATACTCAAAGAGTGCTATCAATGCTCACTTATTTATTAATATACAGTGATGGTTTTAGAAAAAGCTAAATGTTATCCATTTAAATCCCACATAGTGTCAATAATATGCTTCCTCCCAGGGTGTTTATGCATTCAGATACAGGTACACACATGTTTGTCAGTGTTTTCATATATGCATGTGTGTGCACGTGTCCACAAAAACATTTTCCAATCTCCATTAACCTAGGTCTACACTAAAACATAGGTGGAAGTTCTACTTCTAATTCTTGATTAGTATTTGCTGACAAATGGGGCTGAATTCCCTCATGATCACTCAAAAGCAATGGTTGATCAGCACTGAAACCAGCTCTGGACCTTCAACGCCACCTGCAACAACAAACCCAAAATGACCCAGTGTTGCTCCCACTCACCTCCTGGCCCATGCTGGGTGACCACTGACTGTAACAAAGTCCAAATGTAAGGGCAATCCCCTGATCCTGTAACAAATTCCTCCTGAGAAGATGAGGAAAATTGGTGGAATTTGGGACAAGCCAAAATCTGACGAGGTTGACCTGCCAGCCTAATCAAAGATCTGTAAGAAGAAATGTAATATTATACAAATATATATTTCCTCAAATGATTCTACAAACCCGCAGGAAATTTTTTCTTAAACAGAGAGGAGAAAATCTATATCTGGGAGAGTGAAAAACAAATTAAAGGTTCTTGAAGAGTGTTTCTTAACATTTACCAGTGTTTTTCCCCATGGAAATGATGAAAAATTAGCTTGAACCCTTGAGCTTTTGGTCTTTTGTATTCCTTTTTTTTTTCCCCCCCCCACAATGAATATAGATTTTTTAATCCTACATATAGAGATTTCACATATTTAGATCTGAGAACTCTCCTATTATTCTATGAGACTGTTTTAAATTAAGAATGCATATGAGACTCACCTGTGCAACCAAAACATACCAGCGCACAGGCATTTGGAAACACCTGTGAATCTGAGGCAGTTTTGATCTGAGAGGTGTTGAGATTTTAAGGTCTAAATAATGAACAGGGACACAGAAATGTGAGTTATCTGTTTTTTAGTGAAAATTACTCTGTCTTGAAACCTCTTGACTCTCCTCAGCCAGGCAGGAGGTGATATTTCCTTGCTCTCTCCCTTTTTCTGCTGAAATGCAAAAGACAGGGGGAATCACCTCCACGATCTCTATGTTTCTGAGTCCTCCAACTTGGCCCAATACTGACAGGAAGTCTAGAGATAGAAAGTGATTAATGTTAGTGAGATAGATTTTGTGATACACCTGACTAAAAAAGAAACAAACTGATTACAACAGTTCAGATGGAAACAGCAAAATTTGCCAAAAAAAAAAGGCAAAATTCTTATTTAGATTTTCAGAGTTTATGTTTTGAGATATTGTTGAATACTCCTTTCGAATGTCTGTTTCGAAGAGGATTCCTCCTCAAAATGTTTCCTGACAACAAAGAGCAAAAAGGTTAAGAATTCGTTTAGAAAGTCCTATGAACAAGTGTGAAAGTTCTTTAACTACTGCATCTGAGATACGAGTCAATAGCTGAAAACCAATGGCTGAAAGCCAAGCATGGCACAGGTAGTTAATGAAAGGGTTGTTCACTTAGGACAAAAAAAAAGTGGATTCTGACAATCCTCACTCACCTGATTCATTCAGATACATTGAGACTTCCCCAGCTTTGATGTTCCGTTTTGATTTGTGTTTTGCGGTGTTCCTTTTGCTGTTAAATGACGGTTGTGAATTTTGCCAAACGGCTCAGATATTTAGAGCTACAGCACATCCTCCTCTGACCATCAGATGTATCCTGTGAGTGATGTGTGTGTGCCTGGAGCCACCTGGAGCTGCCCCCCACCACGGTCACTAGAAGCACACCAGCAGCATTGGCTGGAGTTAATGGGAGCCATTTGGCAATGCTGAAAGAGATGCGAGATGAGACCTGCGCGAAAATAAAGCAGAATTTTCCTTTTTTTTTTTCTTTTTTTTCTCATGCAATATTAAAATTGAGACTTTAAAAATTAAAACTTGATTTTTTTTTTCCTTTAAAAATGCAACAGATGTGTGCAAAGAGAAAGCTGATGCCCGCGCTACCTTGTGGAAGCTGCTTTGTAGCTATGTTGAGCAGTTACCGGCGGAGAGCACAGTGAAATGACTGCATCTATCTGTCATATGTTAATTAGGGGAATCTGTATAGAGCCAAGTTTTATAACCTTGTTCAGTTTTAAGAGGTTTTTACAGTTACTGAATGCATTAAAAAACAGAAAATGTTAAGGGGATTGTCCATTGAATTCCACACACTGGAAAGCTCACTTGTTGGGCCTACAGGGAGAGCTGATTTAGTTTTGCTATATAGCCATATGAGTACAACAAGCAAAACAATGGTATAAAACTGTGCAAAGCAGAGTCAGCCTAAACCACAAGACACTACACAATAAACCTTAATTTGACTGCAAAAAGCAATTTATGAAAGAGAGCTCTTGAACATCTCCAGTTCCTCTAATCTCTTCTAATTAAGGATAGGTTCTGTACATAGAGCATCAGGAGAACACGTTGCAGCTCCTCAAGGCGCGATGCTAAAGCCCTCAGTTGGGTAACTTCCCCTTGAAAGCAGTCTGTGTCCTGCCTCAGGAAGGCAGGTCAGGCCCTGAGAAACAGAGATCTTACTGAAATGTGATGGATAAGCAGAGGGATTGCCCTGCTAGAGAGCAGCAGAGAATAAAATGAGGTATTTTTCATGTGGTGTTTAGTGGCTGCAGTAGAAGTGATCCTATCCACTTTATTTTTCTGATAGGAGCCATCCCCTCATCAATGGGACCACTGCCCCTGCTCACCTGCAAGGCATGCAAACATCCATTCCCTTCCATCTGAGCTCTTCCCTGTGCTGTTCGGCTCTGCAAAGGGCAGGAGCCCACCACTGCCATCACCACCACTACCACCAGCACCATGAACACCACTGGCACCACTATCACACCACCATTAACACCTTTACTACGGCCACCACCACCGTGCAGCATCACTGGCTACCTCTCCGAATCACAGCTGAATCAGTCAGACATCCAAAATGAACATTTAACTCCCATCTGGGAACTGGGGATTTGGAGATCAGGGCAGAGGCGGGAGCTTCTCCAAAGGTGTGAGCACAGGATGCTCTGACAAACTGTTGGGGCACAACAAAGGGGAACTCTGCTCATGGCTAATGAGGCTGGAGGAGGTAAGAAGAAGCAATCCCAAACCTTAAGACACTGCTCACTCCCAGGAGGCCCCAGAAGCAGGGGACAAGCAGCATCATGCATTGCTAGCAAGGAACGAAATGGACACAGTATGAATTATCACTGTGTAATTCCCAGAGTTAATAAAGCTGTGGCCTAATTAAACCTTCATTCCCTCCCTTCTTCTCAAGACAGTGTGAATCTGTGCAGCTTTTACATCTGTGCAGGGAAACCCACGGAATTTTCCCAGAAAAAAATTCCCGTTCAAGTCTTTCTGCATTTCTGCTACACAGGCCCCACTCTACCTTCAGGTGAAATACTCTCATTAAGCAGAGAAGATAACAATAGGAAAGCCAACACGGGATCAAATTTTTTTGTCACGCAGTTATTCAGTAATTACATCAGAAACGGGCCAGGTTGCTACGCCTGCATTGTCCAATTAACTGCATTGAAACTGCTCATACCAGAATGACAAACGAGATTTGGCTTAGCATAAATTTAAAAAGAAAAAAAAGGAAGAAAAAAAAAAGAGCAGGGTTGAATACACAAATCAGGATGCCATGGAAATTTCATATATCTGCAATATAGTCACACAACACACACAACAAATACAATCAGGAGATTTGGTGCTACGCCCTGATTTCAGGAGATTTAAAATGGAGCAGCCACAAATTATATGTTTTCCACAAGGAAAATGTGAATGAACAGCATGATCTGTTCCCAGTCTTCAGAAGCAAAGTCACATCCATTATAATCACACTTTTCTCAGCCATAAACATAGTGTGAAAAAAAAAAACCTCAGAAATTTATGTTGAATATGGTTATAGTTATTATTTCCCTTTTGGGGATTTATTAAGTATGTGTTAGGAGTTTAGGTATAAAATAAAATTGTTTTTTTTTTTGCTACATGGATGTCTTCCTTGACTATCTGTAAAATTTCATTAAGGTGTTAGACTTGATATTGCAGATCAAAGTAATCCCGTGAGATTAAGGAGACCCTGCTAATTGACTAAGGTCATGTACTGCACTTCCCATTGGCACTTTGGCCTACACTGACAACAGAGGAGCAGTCCCATCTCAAAGGACCGCTCTATAAAAATACCCTTTTCTTTATCTGTAGTCCAGTTTTCACACTGCTACGATAACAAGGGATTTCATAAATCCGGGTGGACTGATTAGAGTTTTGAGTATGTAACTTTCTGAGTAAAATATATACATGATACTTTCGAACAATTTTGACATTTTATCTTACCCTTTAAAACTCACGGGAACATACTGCACATTAGGTGTTTAAGAACAAAAATTGTCAGCATCTATAGCAAGTTCCATCATTCAAACTTGGCACTAAAGAGGATATTGAAAGCGTTGCTGCAGACCATTAAAACCAGCTAATTTACAACCACAGACACTGTTGCATGAAGTGCCAACTTGGTCAATAATTAGGCCCTTGAATATATATCCAGCTCTGACAAGAAAAAGTTTCTAAAATCCTTTCCCTGTTGATCAAAACATACAGTGATATATTGCTCTCAACTGGACAGTCAGTGTTAGTTCCATATTGTGATATTATTGAAAATTATGGACTATCAAGGGGGCGTGGTGAGGAATTATTGCTGCTGTCAGCAAGATTTGTGAACCCATTGCTGAGATATGTTCTCCCTACTGGATCCTACACTTCAAAATGTGAATGCTGGAAAAGTTCGAGGGAATTCAGAAACGAACGACAGGAATGCAGCGTGATCTGGAAAATATGCCTCTTTTCTGTCGGCATCGTGGGAGAACTAAGGAACTCGTAGCCAATTGACCAGAAGATTAAGGGTAAGATTCACAGTTGCGTGGATACAAACAGGGGAGCTCAGATTATGCAGCTCATTAATTTAGCAGACTATGAATAAGGACAACTGACAAGAGCAAGCTGGGAGAGGAAGGTGAAAACTAGAAATTAGACGTCGTTTTCAGCTCCGAAAGTTATATACCAAATGATTTTGTCAGTGCTCTTCCACGAAGTGTCTTAGAATCAAATTATTTTCTTAAAATTGCTTTTTTTCATACTTGTCCATTTTTCAGAAATTGATTTACTGCTTGTTTTCCCTCAAGCTTATCCAAGTTCTTCTTGAGCAGAAGATTCAAACTTGAGGCAATGTCATATGCAAAATGTTTACTGGGTATATTTCAATGATGCTAGTGGATCAGCGAAACAAGCAGCCTTCCATTCACTGGATGAAATCTGCATCTATGCAGAAGGGTAGTAGAAGGCTTATGACATACATAAAATGTGTGTCGTTTGCATGGAGATGAATTTCAGACTTTAGAAGCCAACAGAATCACATTTTCCATTATGTTCACCCAGCAGAACGGATTTCATTAATCAGCCTATCATCAATGGCTAAGTCCTACCACATTACTCATACTAAGTAATACCTAAGATGCAAATAGATCCACTAAAGCAAAGGACGCATCTGGAGAAGTTGTGCCATTCTGGAATAAAGGTACTTTAATGAACTTTGCAATATTCTTAGCTTCAAACCTGAAATTCTCATACCCTTTCAGCTCTTCAGAAAGGCCTTGAATAAATAAGCTGTTCAACAGAAGTATTTAATCACCTAGCGCACTGGAGAACTATTAAAAAGTTAAACTGTTGAATGATGTTTCTAATGAAAACAGATAAAATTTACCATATACTACTTTGTTAGCTCAAAGACATTCTTAATTCCCTTTCATTCAGCAATTGACATTGAACTCTTTAAGCCACCATTTTGAATAAAGTGCAGGGCAACTCAAAGTCCCAGCGATATGAAAAGGCACGGCTTCCTTGACTCTTGATTCACTGGAATTCAACATGTACCCAGTATTTTTAATGCTTCATATAGCCATATTTCTTATGTTGGCTGGCTTTATCCAGTGATAAGTGATATCTGTTTTAATAGGAAACGAGATACTTGTTTTCTATCTATCTCTTCAAATCTTCCATTTTATTTATTATAAAGTTTGAATGAGCAAACTAACCAAAGCGCAGGAAACTTTGACCTCGGTGTCTGCATCCCATTGCCCTTTGTTAAATCCCATGAAGTTTTTCCCCCTGGCTTTTCTCCAAACGCAAATCAAAAGTAACAAAACTTATTCCTCCCAGAGAATTGAGCATTCGTGTCTGATTGCTGACAAAATGCCTAATAGATGCTATGTGCCATTTATACCTCTTCATTTATTAAGTACGTTAGCTGTGGCACGTGAACCTTTGAAAGGCTCTTTGGGATAAAATGTGGAAAAATAATGATGTATTTGCTAATTGTTGTCGCCTCTCTTGCTGTGATCTTTGGCAACACCTGCTGGTGGCAGCAAGCAGTGCTGTAGTCACTCTACATGAACACCTTCAACGTATAGACCTTCAAATGGCATCACAATTGCTATCCAACCGCAAAGAGCACAGGCACCGTGAGTGCGCTCGAAATGATGATGCCCAGCTCACGAAAGCATTTACACGGGGTTTACAGGCTCAAGCATTTTTTTTCGTATTAAAATGCACCTGTTTCGTTTATCCGTGCATCTGCTGTCATTTATGAAAGTTGCAATTTTGAGCTAACTGAATCCAGAGGAAATTTTGTGCGGATCTTCTGTGCACTTCCTGGTGATAAGGTGTTTTGAATGACAAGATTAATAGCAGTCATATGTCTACTAAAAAATTGTCTGGTTTGGTTTGGTTTTGGTCTAAAATCCTTGTTTTTACATAGTACAGCAGCAAAGCCCTGCATCGTAGGTGAAAGTCTGTAAATCTGCAGTAACTGAAAAATAACAGAAGGCGCAGCAGCATTCTTTATGTTAGTCTATATTGATCGGCTCTAATGAGCACCAGTGGAGCTGTAGCTAATGGTGGTATGTCTGGTGTTAAGGGCAAATGTGGGAGAAGATTATCAACCCAAGGGGTTTAACAGTTGCTGGACTGCCCTCAGCCCTCAGGGCAATGATGCACTTGAGAGGTCACTGTATCAAATGAGGGAAAAGATTCAGCCTGTGCTGCTGGAAGAAATGCAGCAGGAGCTGTATTTTAGCCGAGACTACAGGCATCAACAAAACAGTTACTACTGCCATTCGCTTTTCCACTCCTCATTCCCTCGACCACTGCCTACTTTGCGTTGCATCTCTAATTACAAGCCATAACATCAGCGATCCAGTAATGAACAGCACAGAGCTGCTCCAAATTATTGAGGTTTAAGCATGCACATGGGCAAAGCGGGCATCTCAGCACCATCGTCAGCACGAGGGGCATGCACAAACCCAAGGAGAGTGAGATGTGGCGGAGCAGAGTGCTCCCGCACCTGGAGCCTGTTTATTACCTGGGGGTCACACTACTATTTGATGTGAATTTGCTTGATATTTCATTCACTGTGTTGCTTGCCACCCCCTTCTGAGATCTGAGAGGGGCGAGATGAGTGACCACCAGAGCCGAGCAGGCCACTGGGCTTCAAGGGGAAGTTAACTGGCAGATACAGGAGAACGCTCGCAGTAAAATGTTAGTGCAGACAGGAAGCTACAGGTATTCAAAAAGATAAAAATGAGCTGAGAAATGCCTTGAGGTGTACGGCGTGTTGCACATTCTATGCTTTAATAGCGTAATGGAATAATTTTAACCGTGCGAGGCTCCAAAACACACCAACAAGGTCTGTAGAGAACAGAGCAGTGAGATTTCAAGTATTGATCAGAATAAATACTGCTAAAAAAAAAGGGAGAAAGAAAAAAAAAAGAAGCATAATATTTACTTAATGCTGTAAATAAGCAAATTAAATATTACCTTAGCTCCATGATGCCATGGTACCCCGTGGTTATGGCAAATTATTTATTAGGTCTTTAAAAATTCTAAGACATGGATTCCTCTTGTTCCTTAGAGACATATGATGGGTCAGATTATTAAGAAAATCCTCACAGATCTAATTTTTTTTTTTTTTGCAGTGTTAATATGCAACACGGGTGAATCCAGCATTCTTTGTTCCAATAAGGATTTTCAACCAGAGTTTTACTTCTGTGAGAACGGAGAAGTCAGGATTTGGTCAAAGATGAGGAATATTTACAACTACCATTAGCAAAAATAAATAAATAAATAAATAAATAAATTAGGCTTTTGGCTGTTACCAGTATGCTGATGCAAAAATACCTGAAATTAGTGAAGCAGGCACTGCAGCTGGCATGCACACTCACTGGGAGCAGTGATGCTGGAGACATTTTCTGCGAGGAAGCAGGAGTTGACAGATTGGACACTGGCTGCTGATGGGCTCCAGCTCGGGGGTTTGCCGTCTGCTGGCTCCCACACTGTCCACTAGACAGACACCTATGCCAGGGATGCTGCAGCCACTAATATGCTCAACTGTTGACAGCAGGGAACCCGCAGAAAAAGGTGTTCATAGCTGCAGCTGCATGCACGGCTGAGAAGTGAGCCCACTTGGCAAAACAGAGCAAGAGAGCTCGCAGCCATCCTCCTCTCTGGTTAGTGCTGGATTTTCCAAACATCCCAGCAAAAAAATAACCCACAATATTTCTAATGTATATTCTGAGATGTGCTTTCACAATGCATTGCCTGCTGTAGCTTGAATTTGTTCCTCCTTCAGCTAAGACCATGCTTTTTGTATACAATACGAGCCTGTGAGTGGATTATGCATGGCAGACTCATGACAACGTGTTTTCTAGGGACTTGAGCTCAGGAGCAGCTTCAGTGGGCTCTCTAAATTCCAACAACCATTGAGACTGCATCCAATCTAAGACACTGTTGCTGCAAGTGGTGCAACACAAGCTGAAGACAGCCACCTGAGCTAAGGAATGGTACAGAAATGTTGCTGAACAAGCCAGCCTTGTTCTCAGTGAGGCGGAGGCTAGATTCAGGTGCTGTAGAGAGAAGAAAATGAGATTCCCAACTTAAAATGAAGCAAAGAGCTGCACGGTCTGTTTCATAGAACCACAGAATCATAGAATCACCAAGGTTGGAAAAGATCTCCAAGATCATCCAGTTCAACCATCCACCAATCTTTCCCACTAAACCACGACAACATCTAAGCGGACCTGTTCCTTGAACACCTCCAAGGTCGGTGACTCCACCGCTGCCTGGGCAGCCCATTCCAGCACCTGAATGCTCTTTTGGAGAAGAAGCACTTCCTGAGATCCAGCCTGAATCTCCCCTGGCCCAACTTGAGGCCATTTCCTCTTGTTCTATTGTCTGTTACATGGGAGAAGAGGCCGACGCAGAACCCACCACAGCCTCCCTTCAGGCAGTCGTAGAGAGCATTTCAAAAGGGTGCGCATCCTCTGAGCAATTTTTACACAACAATACATATTTAAGCATGTGTTTTACTCCAGCTCAGTTCAGTCCTAAGATGTCAGCTGCTCATGTAAAATTGGGCACCCAGAAACACAGAGGGCTGCTTCAGCTGAAGGGGTAGACCTTATTTTCAGAATGATTTTTTCTGATACTCGCAAGCAACTCTACCCTCTTTGTCATAGATTTTTAGTTTGGGGCACGTTTCGTGTTAAGAGGAAGCCACCAGAAAACTTGCAGATGCCTTTTTTCTTCCAATGGCAGAATCTCGATCAATTCCCACCCTTACAGTGATAAACACCACATACTAGGACCAGTTTTAAAATGTTTTTAAAAATTTCTGTCTATGCGCTTTAGTGAAACATTCTGGCAAAACATTTCTCCAAAAGAAAATTTCGAATAACAGATTTAGAACAGTTCCATGATGACTTGTTCCTTTGGCAAACTTTGCAGTTTTGTTATGTGCTATTAATTTGGTTCATATTTTGTTCAACATCCTGTACCTTTGGACAAACAAGGGTCTGGGACTCTGCAGCAACAATTATTGGTTGATCTGAAATATTAACTAACGTTCAGGTAAGAAACAGATGTTGTCGAATCATTTGTCATTTGTCTTTCAGCATTTCTCTTTCTCTATGTCTCTTTGGTTCTAGGCCAGTTGAGCATGAGAGCACTCATAGCAGCCCATAGATGAGTAAATCTCCTCAAGCACTTTGGGTTTACCTGGGACCCTGCTACATTTTCCCATATCAAAGATATTAATTTCAAAATCTAATTAATTCAAAATGCCCCTGCTAAAGCAAAGAGAAAAATGTAAACAAGCCCAATCGTTACTGTTACCAAAAAAGCCCCAACATATGATTGGCTGATCATGACATTTAGCTGGCGGCTTTAGAAGTCATAGGTTTCCTGCAATTTCTTGCTGTGACAGGTGTATAAGGGTAGGATCTCGCTCTGACATGTCTACAACAAAACTTCCTTGGAGTTCAATGATGCGGGAGCCCAGCTAAGGGACCTATCTTTTCTTTTTTTTTTTAATAGTCAGTATTGACTAGTCATTTTGAAATGTTTGCTTTGAAAAGGACATGCTATTTATTTTTTCTTTCCATTTAAATATCAAAAATAAAAGACCACATTCTAGCTCGAAACAATAATCCATACAATGAATAACCACCCAGCAGCATAGCAAGTTCCCTCATTCAAATGAAGAAATATTTTCAGCTCTGGAGATTAAGTAGCCACGAAGTCTGCCCCTTTATCCATCAATCCTGACAAATCCTACCGAGTCATTATAACCTAGGGAGTAAATAAAAATCTTCTAGTACATTTTTTTTTTCCACAAACATTTCAACCACTTACATGAAATGCAGCTATTCCAGGGGTTTATAGGAAGTGTACCTTATTTTCTTTGCACTGGAGGATTTCACTTTGCAGTATCCTTGCCTTCACCCCTTAAACACAACTAAATCCCATAAGTGATCCCACGATGATGCTGTTTAGCACAGTACTATTATTTTCAGTGAAGCAGCAAGAGCAGCTATGTGAGCATTTGAAAATACAGGAGTCTTGCCAGCTTGTGAGAGGAACCAAAAAATTGAGCATTTTAGAGAGGAAAAAAAAAAAAACCCAACAAGATAATATAAATAAAAAAGTGCTACTTTAAACTACTTCAGTAATTAACCTGTGTTAACATAATAAAGACTGCCTCATATACATAGATATAAGGAAATCCCTTCCTAAGGAATCAAACCCTTCTACTTACTACTATCCTCTCTGCTCTCTGCATCCTAACTGCCTTCCTGCCACCTCCTGGGGAATCTCACTGCAAGGACCTTCCCATGCGCTTCCCTTCTGGAATCACATCCATCATCCACGTCAGCCCTGGTGCGGTGAGAAAGTTCCCCGGTCCCAACACTCCTGCTTGGAGCATCTTGCTGATGGTCTGAAAAAATAAGGCTTCAGTTAAGCCATTCAAATGCAAAACAGCACAACTAGCTGTAGATTTGCAGGAAAGGGGTTCTGCCATTTACTTCAAGAGGTGCTCGGCTGCATTTACAGCACATCTCCTTATATTAAGCTTGTCTGTGAGCTCACTGGGTGGTGAAATGTTTTCAGCCTTAAGAAGTTCTCAGAGCTTATTTGAATAATATTTAATAGCAAGTCTCTTTGTTTGCTACTAGAATGAAAGATCTGAAAAAATGCCCGATTTTCTCTGTGAAACACAACCCAATTAACACTTTTAATTCCTTGGCTTCATGGATTCTCTCCTTTCTTTTCAGTAATGGTGGGTCTTTAGATCTGTGCAGCTCAATTCCGAGCTCAGCACAGAAAAAGAGTCTTCCTAATGTGGTATTTCCTAAGAATCTGAATATATTTACAGGAACTCTGTCAGTCTTGAGAACTCCTCTCTGGCTGATAGTTTCAGTCCACATCTGCTGCATGTCAGCTCTGCTGACTTGAACAGAGCTTCACCAAATCATATGTACAAAAGGCCTCTTATTCAGTGTTCCTGACTTACTTGAGGACAAGATAATCACTGTAGAGAAGATGTATCTGCCTGTCAGTATTCCTTTCCTTTCTTTAGGGTCAAAATGTTAAATATCACCTTACCTGAGACTGCCAGAGCTTAGACTTTCTACAGACTGTTTTGGAGACCACGCTTTTTGGTCAGACAATGCGATACTCCTGTTTTCAGGGATTCTTTCCATTTGGATTACACTCTCACAGCCAGAAGGATGAGATTTGGTGCGTGTATTAAATCTCACTGTAGATGACCTTTGTTAACAATCAACTAAATGAAACCATCACCATTACATCCGTTCACTCATTTTGATGATCAACCTTCCATCTTAAGACTTACTCCTAATTTTTTCTTTCCATCCTGTTTCTCCTTTTTCAGTGGATCCAATCCACCTCTACAGTGCTTTTGTCTCTGCCTATATCATCTCAGTTTCTGCCTCTGTCCTCCTTTTGTCCTCCATCACCATTTTTCGGTAAATAACACTCCTGAGACAATAATGGTGCTCTGCATTATTTACCTGCATTTCTTACCAGTTTCTTACTGTTCAGATTCCATCTTTGTGCCCACTGCCAAATGGTTTGGTCATTGTGCCACTGAGTTGAAGCAGCTCTTCATTTACCTGCATTTTCCAGAGAAGGACAAGATTAAAAAAATGATGTTTCCTTCAAAAAAGGTTCTTGAACCTCACAAGGTTTAAGAATGTGCTCTTCCAGAATGTGTACTTGATTCTCCAATATAGAAATGCTATGGTACCTAAAACTGAATTGTGATGGTTTCCTAATGTAAAGAATTATCAACAGCACTATCACTAACAGTGCATTGATGTAGAAAATAGCAATAGCTAATTCGATACGGAGAAAAAGTTTGTCGATGGGAAAAGAAAGAAAAATACATTTTATTTACCTGATCCTACAACATCGTTAGCAGTAAAAGGACAGCAAGGAAAGAAAAATCAAGTGCTGAATCATGAAAAGAGTCAGCAGATCAAGGTCTTTCTTCTGAAAAATCTTTAGCAGGGAAAAGAAGAAACAGTGGATATTATTTCCAATTATTTCTCAAATTGGAACAGGGAAAGGAAAATAAAACGCACACACACACACACAAAAATATAAAAAAAAAATCCCTGACTTGGTGCTACTGGAGTTTGTAGCTGGAAGGAAAGTCCTTGCTTATATTGAAGTAAAGTTCTGAAAATAAGCAAAGAACAGATTTATTGATTTTTGGTGAAGTCTGGGTGTAAAAAAGAGAAAGAATAAAGAAGTGCTCTTTGCCCGCTATGTCCAAATGACATCCCCAGTGGCCTTCTTAATGGTGGGGGAGGGGAGGGGGCAGGTGCCTACCCCGGCACATGGACACAACTGCCCTTAGGCTAGGGCTAATGGTATTGGCTGAGCCTGCTGTAAGCCTCTCTTTTCTAATAGCCAACTTTCTCTGTGCGAGAAGACAGACAGATATTGATTGGTCCAAATGCCCTTGAGTTGACAACATCTGAAATGAAAATCCACAAGGCTAGCACAAACTTTCTGCAAGTTCAATTTCTGGAATCTGATTATGAGGCTGGGCTGCGAAACCGTTCATACATGTAAAAGCTCTGCTTTTGTCGCAGGCTTTGTACGCGCCGTTATCGGGAGGTAAGCAAAGTCGTCAGATTTGCCAGACAGACAAATGGCAGCTTTAAGAGGCAATTCACGGGTAATAGCGTTTTCCTTAAAAAAGGAGAGGAAATTACCTCCACTGCCCCGTTTACCCACGCTGGATCTAATTCGCAAAGACACAGGTCGCATTCCCAAGCTCTAAGCGATAATTAGATATAAACAAATGAAATCAGCATCCCCTTTTCATCTGCTGCGACAAAGGGCGCTTTCAAAAGTTTCTCAGTGATGACAGAGAAAGCCTTACGCACCTGAGAGAGTTCACCTCCCTGCGAAGTTCCTTCATGCAGCGTCCAAGGTTCAGATTCACGCTGACTACAAGCAAGTCCCATTTTATTTTCTAGTGACTTTGCTGTCCTGAATTAATACACTGAAGACAGTTTGCAAGCACTAAGGATGGGGACTGGAGAATGCTGGAGGAGTTTATTTGAATCTTATTAAACATTCCTTTTCATTCTGCAAATTCCTCCTAAATCAATACATTGACGGCTATTGTATAAACCCTAAATAAAGCGTTATTAAACTGGAAGCAGGGTTCATGTCTTAGCAGGCTACTCAGAAGCGCAAAAGATACAGTCTTAAGAATCAGGCTGATGCCAGGTAAAGTACAGCTGGAATACACATTAAATTTATTCAGTCATTGATTTGTTATGTTGATCCTCCACAGCTTCATGTTTCTTTTCTCATTAATCTTAGTTAACCCTCTCAAAACAATGCCAACACTGTTGTTTGACATACTGAAGATCCAACATGCAGAGTGATGCTGCATTCATGACTATGATTCCTGCCATCAGTAGGGCTAACGTCACAGAAACAGAGAATATTTTTTGCTTATTTTTGTGTTAAACTCTAAAGGGAAAGTCCTCCCCTCAAATGGAGAAACAAAGAAGTTGCCCTGAGACAGGACATCTTGAATGATCTGGCTGCAGAGTACTAATAGATCTGCTGCAGGTCTTCTGCAGAGCAAGCAGCAAACTTCCTGATGTTTTCATCAAAAGCCATCTCCAGAAGAAAGCCACTGTAAAGGAAGGCAGAAAGCTACAAGGAACGATCTTAATTTCAAAATTAAGAGCTGTGCCTATAAGCTGCCACGCTTGGATTCAAAATGACTCTTGCTAAAATATTTCCACAATCTACCTGCAGCTCCTTCCTTTACACCCTATAGGAGCACTTCTGTAGAGAAGCTGGTCAAAGAGGAAGAGAAGAGGTCGTTTTTGGAGGAACCAACAGCAAGTGTGCATCAGTGTGCAGAGCCTCAGGAGCACAACCACTCTGCAGGAGGCGGCACTTGCCATTAAACCCCATCTTTTCCCAGGGGCCTGATCCAGGCTTAGCCCAACACTCCTGTGGACTTCAAGTTGGACAGGCAGAAACTGAAGTGCTATCATTACTAGCCATTTCTGGAAATCTTTTCTGGTCTCTCTTGTCAAGTACAATATATTTGCCACCACATGTCATGAAATGTGACAAATATCAGCTGTTCAAACTAAATGGCCTACTTCAATTGTTTCTTTTCCTGCAAAATCATAGCTGGGTTCATAGTCATTCCTGAGGGTGCAAACAATTCTTTTGCTGCACATCAGCTCTATGGGTTTTTACTTTTTCATCCTGCTTTGTTTAAAATCTGTCTTTTAATTATCAGGCTTGAACTCCTCCCTCCTGTTTTTCAACAGTGTTTGATTCCCAGCAATTCATCGTCAATACAAAAAAAAAAAAGAAACAATTTCCCAGGCTTTCATTTTGCTGATACTTATTTATAGGCAGTAGGAGATCAGGACACAGATGGAGAATGCACGTCCACATTCATATACATGGTAGTTGCTCTTAGCATCAAAGGGGAAGTGTTTTTAGCTGAGGACAGAGTATGGAGTAAATATTAACAGCAAACGTGAGTCTTGTTTCTGTAAATCCATCCCTTGAAACTGTTTCTTCCTTCACTACCAGTCTTTCAAATCTTTTGTCTTTTCAAATAGCTGTGATAATATTAAAACCATGCTTCACGGTAAACAGCATTTTTGGGATTTTCCTAAGAGATGTGGCTTTGGATAAGAAAGTGCAATTGAGTTAAAGCAGTAGGAGAGCCCGGAGTCCGTGGGGTTTGTTGTGATCAGTTGACCACTTCCCAGTAGGCATCTCCGCAGTCGCTGAGAATTACTAAACACCATTTCAAGGAATATAGGTAATTCATTCAACCAAAAAAAAACCCAAACAAAATAACCCCAGCATAAAATACATTTTAAAAAACCCTACTGGCTTCTGAAAAGTGGAAATCTGTCGAGCTTGCTTTGAATCATTCCTGGTGTACCCAGCTAAGTGAAAGTCAGATGGACAAAATTTCTTCATGTGTGCGTGGATTACAAAATCAGTATTTCTGTAAGTACTGAAATATTTTCTAGTTAGAGAAAAGTCAAAGCTGGTTTTATTTTCCCCAAAATACATAGAACATATCACTTCTTTCATGCACGGATGTCACAGCACTTTAGGGAGTAAATAAGAATTCGCTATTTGACACAACAATTCGGAACAGACACTGAAGCTGGAGCACTTCCTTGCTGTCAGATAAAAGCGTGACAGGTTTGCCCTGCATTAAGCATGGCTCTCTGTGGCCTGACTGTGATTTTTGCTGGATTGCCAACAAAAACTTCTTAATCCCCGCCACATTTTCTCCTAATTTTTCATGCTGACTTGAAGCGAGCCGATAGGAGCCAGGACAAACAGCTGAGGAGCCCTCAGGTACAGCTCGCACCATTCTCACTCCCCTGTCTTCTCACTTAAAGAGTCTCTGAAATAACAGCAAAAACAAACAAAAAAACCCTCTTAAAAATTACTCTGCGGGGCTTCCATTGCCACTACCGACACGTAAATGCAGTTATATATGCCCATACAGATGCCACACGCTTTCCTAAAATACCAGGGCATGCAAAATGGACTGAGCACTCTCTGCTCTTATTTTTACCATTATTGCACTTCTAAGACAATACCGTGCTACCTCTACAAAGAACGATAGGGCAGGCAGGCTGGAGTAGCTGCAGGGGATCCTATGCCTGTTGACTGCCAAAGCTGCTTACTACTTAACAACTGATCAACTGGCCCCCAAGGCAACAGCTTAACAAGCCCCAGTAGAAGTGGACTCAAGATTTCTTCCTCAGCAAAGAAAATGAAACCATTTACCAGGTATGACCAATATCTAGGAATCAAGGCTAGCCACACCAACAGCACTTCAGCTCCTGAGCTCTTTAGGAACAGCAAGGTATTTTCAGTCTGAATTCCTAAAGCCGAGCATGGATTACTGATATCACAGCAGGTTGGGGGGGACTGCTGTCCACACCGTTCCCCTGACCCCAAGGCCAGGAGGGCATTTCGGGGCAGAGCTGTGCCTATGTGTCTCTCAGCAGAGAGACAGAAAGGGGGGATTCGGCGCCGCAACGCGGCCGTTCCTCTGGGGTGAGATGTGGCAGCTGTTTACCAGCGCAAAGCAATTCTGCGCGGCAGTTCTGGAGAGGAAATGAAGAATGCTGTACTCGGCTGGAACTACAGGGGGGATTGTAGGGAGGCAGAATTTAATTACCCTAGCTGGATTTTGGCCAGGACACCAGGGCTCACACCTCTGCTCTCACAAAAAGTGCCAAGGGGTCTTTAATAGCAACAAACAGTCAAGATTTGGGGGTAGTGTTTCACCTCAATGACAGTGTCCTCAATAACATATTCTCCTTCACAGAGTGCTAACAAGACTTTACCCAAAAGTCATTGGCTTTGCAGTTCTGAAGCAGAGATACTGTGAAGGACAACTTTTCATGTGAAATTTCTGTTTATCTCAGGGCCTTCTAGGGAAAATAGCTTTCTAACACTTCTTCAGGGCCACTGCAGGAAATGAAAGCAGTGTTTGCCATTTTCAGGTGGGGTAGGCCTCAGAGACTGGCACCTAATATATCCAGATTAGCTGTATCAGCCTCATAATCTACCCATAGCCCAACACATTTCCTAAAGCACCTACACCCCAGTTCTTCCACCCCTCAAGTCAGCAACATTCTTCTTATGAGAATTTTTTTGGTGTGTTGCAAAAGGGAATGTAAAGGTGGAAGAGGGTTGGTATTTCTCAATTTATTTCTTTTTAGAGTTTTAATCCCGCAGCCACCAGGAGAGGTGCGAAGAAAACCTGCAAGGACAAACTGCATTTGCAAATTGGAGTGATCTGTTGACAGCCCTGCATCCTGCACACAGATTTATTAGCATATGTTACTCAGTGTGTTTCGTGCAGCATTATTGCATGAGTAAGCAAGAGTCCTCTACTTCAGATCTGCTCTCTGTTTTCTACCATTTCTTACTTAGCCCTGCTCTCCAAATCAAGCCTGCAGCTTTTATAACGGAGTTCTTCCTGCTCTTCATTTCTAGATCATTATTCACCATCTCCCTTTATGAAGTGAACTAAAGAACTTGACAATAACGAGTCTGCAGACTGCTGAAACGTCTGTATTAAGTTAACCAGTAAGTGTCACATCATTTCTCTCTATTTTCTACTCGTAACAAACCTCTTTGTGCTAAGATTGGAGCAAGAGCTGATTTTGATTCTGTGCCTCCATGCTGCCTTCTACAGAAGTACTCATAAACACTTTTTGTGAAAATCAAATAGTTACTAACAATGTTCATAATGAACAAGATACCAATACTGCAAGCCCAGACTCTTCCATTAACAAAACCTTCTTCAAAATAGTGAGGTTTCAAAATTTTAAGTCAAAAATGCTTGTAATGACTTCTGAGAAGGTCTTCTTGAGGACTTCTGAGTCCTCAAGAAGGGAAAACCACATAGCTCTGAGGCTCTAAGCTCTTGGGAAGTATTCTGCCATGCTTCAGAGGCAGCTTTTTGTTGTTCTCCTTACACATGTTCAAACTTATGTATCCTAATCAAGTAGTAATCCTTATCCAAACACTCAACCTGCAAGGGAAATGTAAGGATCTTTAGGACCCTTCTCGATGGGTTCCAGTAAGTAAAAATAGAGCTTCAAAAGCAAGAAACTTGTTTTATATTATACTCAGTATCACATTCAACACATGAGAAAATGGATGAGATGCTACGTACTGACCCCCTTTTGGAAAGTGATGTGACAAGCACTAAGTATTAGATTGTTAGACAGCTGGGGGAAACATTGTGAGATCTCTTGAATTCTGTACACACAAGCTCAGTGAAAGAAGGACAAAAAGTCTTACTCAACAGAAGTATGAATAAAATCTTTAAATTCTAAGCATGGCTGCACAGTGATGCTGTACCACCATGTGAAATGTGAGCTGCACGTCTGCCTGCACCAAGAGGATTTCAATATCACAAGTCTTAATGATTTCTATTGCCTCATTGTAGAATCCTCTGAAAGAAAACACAGGACTGGATCAATGCAGTCATTGACTGACTCTGTGTATGTATAACTGATGCACATTAATATGGTCTGTATTCAACTGGAGTGCTCCTCAGAATTGAGACTAGAAGTATAACAATGCAACATTCACCTTAACCTGAGCAACAGCTGAATTGACTTTTCCAGCTCTGTTTTCAAGTAAAAACTGCTGGCTCCATTGCAAGGCAGTGTTGCAAGACCCCAAGCACCCCTCCCATAAAATGTAGTGAATCTCTGGGTGAATTAACCCCACTATACAAACCTTCACAGAATGCATCTGCACCATTTAAAAGTACTTTGCACTTCTAAAGCACCTCAGCAGAGTACACTGATCTATAGGTGCTTTATATAAACTTTTAAACCTCACAGGAGATGGTGTGAGATAGGAATCAATATTCACAGTTTATAGACAAGCAAGCAGATTAAACAACATACCAAAGGCTACAGATTTTTGTACCACGTGGCCACAAAACTGCAATGCTACTCCATTGCTGGAATGCATACAGGATAGCTTCCTAAGCTATAAAATTCATCCTCCTCTCAGGTAGCATGAACCTGCCCATAGCATGTAACTGCTCTCCAACTTTCCAGCCTGCTTCTTTTCATCTGTTTGTTTTACTGACCCTCTGTCTCACCTCTGTAACGTGGAAACCCAGACAGACCATCAAGTCCTGCTTTCTGACATGGCAGAGCGTGGGGATTAGAGAATAACAGTTCAGCCTGTAAAAGTAAATTACACATACTGTACACGCCATAGTGCATTTTATGTGCTGCAGAAGAGATCTTGTCTGTGCAGCTGAGGGTTGAACAGGGTCCTAGGTGTTACGTTGTTTATTTCGATGGAAAAGTGACCAGACGGAGGAAATCCCTATGACCAATAAAATTAACACCACAGTTCACTGGTACCCAGAGGGCAAGCAAGCCTGGGGGATGGATACCTGACAAGGAAAGCTCCATCAAGCCAAGATAATTACTCAGAGTAAACAAATACAGAATCTCAAACACAACTGTGAATAGAAGTGAAATGCTAAGCGTCCTCCTTGTGAGTGCTCCTCTTGAAGTTAGATTCGTTCATTGTTTGGTCCATTTCTACATTCTTGTGCACAGAAAAACAAGGAAAAGCTGCTTCTGTGCCAGGGGACTATTTGTAAAGAGCAAGGAGAGTAAATGTACAGAGAATGCTTAACCTTTGAATATCCAGAATACAGAAAATGCAATTGAAAATTGTGCTTCCATGTGATTGAGGCACAGCTTTGGAAATTCTAGTTTGGTATGTTTCAAAAGTAAAACCTTCCTTTCCAACGGGCTGAGGGAGTAAATTGGCAGGGTGATAAAGACTGCCATTGCCTGTGGAACAGCTACTAACAAAGGTACTGCTACAGAATGTTGTCTTTGGTGTACTTCTGCACTGATTGATTATGTCCTTTAACAAATAATTAATATGTACATGCATCAAAATTATTTTAAGCTTTGAATATGAAAAATCTGGTTTTTTGGTTTTTGTTTTTTTTTTTTTTTTTTTTTTTTTTGTGCTTGCTTCTCCTTTATTGACACTAATAATTCTCATGTCACCTTTGGAAACCAGATCAATCGTGGGAGTCATTTCTGCCATTTGGGGTTATTCAGGAATTTAAAGCAGAGATCATTGCTTTGTGGTGCAACGCCACACAAGATGTGCCAGGTTTAAGCAAAAATATGGGCCCTAACTGTGACTTCTATAAGACAAATGCAAACTTTCCCCACATTCACATACCTAGCACACGGTCACCACAACTCCTTGGGGTATCATGTTTGCACGTAGGTACTCTTAGCCAGAGATTTATCTAGTATCACAGCTACAAACATCAGTTTCATTTTTCTTTCAGAAGAACATGAAGGAATCATTTTTAATAATCTCAGCTATCAAGCTTTTTAAATTATTATTATTATTTAGGTTTTTTAAATCTTCTCCCTCCCCTTGATCTTCTACTTGGTGTAATCTCAGAAATTCTTGGCAGCCATTTGGCAGTTATTAGCAACACTCAAATGAGACAAAATGTTATCACACACACATACACAATTACAGTATCTACAAGGCTGAAACAGAGCTAAAAAATATACATTTAGAATTCAGTATCTAGGTATTTATATGTACGTTTGTGCTTTTGCCTCTGTGTCTTACTTCACAATGAAAAATTTTGGAAATACTTGTTAGGTTGTCTAGACTGAGGTTAGATACCTTGAAACCTTTTTGAAGGTATTAACTCTAGCCACCAAAATGGAGTTCACAAGTATTTTCATGTCTAGGAGTATCCACAATTTTTTCTTTTCCAGTGAAAGAATTTCGCTTAACATCATGGGTCAATCAAGTGTCTTAGTCTCAGGAGAAAGTGGAAGAAATCACTTGAAAATGGCTGGAAAAAATCTTAGTTCCAGAAGGAGTTTCGAAAAGGTGGACTCAAGGTCAGCAAAGTGCTAAACGCTGTTCCCGACTCTTGCCAATCCCTTGGTGCTCCCGTTCATACAGCAAGTTGATTAGAACAAGCAGAGCTGGCTGCCTGAAAGATGCCCTGTAATTGGCCACAGTGCATCTGTTAGACTTGTAAAAATAAGGCATATCTTATGGAGAAGGAAGGCATACATCGTTATGTTTTAGAAGAGGAAGAGCGTATGGCCTGTGTATTAAAAGATATAAATATATAAGCTGTGACTCAAGTCATCAAGATTCACAAATATGTGGGTTTTTTTTTTAATCCTTCTGTTTCCCTTAAATATCTGGAAAATGATGCAACTTATTTGCCTTGTCGAAGTAGATGGCGGCCTTTATATGACAAAGCTATTTTTCCAAAGAGAATTCAACCATAGAACAGAGCCATTTCTGAGCTCTGTTAATCTTACTCTGTTAAGTTTGGATGCATAAAGTACAATGATCAAATTGTAATGGATGACATAGTATTTTGGAGGTGACTCTCCTATCCAGAAAGCAAATACTGCTATTGACCTGAATTCCAATAAACTGACATTATTATGTGCCAACAATCATTTTTATATTAAGAATTAGCTAGTACATGCAGAATTGATTATAAAAGCCAAATGCTCTTGGGATCCCCTACACTGAAAATAAACCCAACAAGCTCCCAGGAAAGCCAAACAAACTGTACAATATATTTGTTACTTCTTCATAATGTTGTCTGAATTTCACAAGAAACTTTATCTTGTCTCTAACAGAAAAAAAACCCAGCAATCTAATGCCCACCCCTTTAACAGCACTAAAGGTCACCAAAACTGCAAATGTTCAGGCAATAACTCTGTTCCAAATGTACTTGTGCAAAATTTATTTTTCCATGCTCTACTGGAGCTTCTGTATTTCTATAGATTTTCTATTTAATAAGGTTTTTTAAAACTGTAAAGTTACCTGTAAATTTTGTAGTTTGTATGAATTTCTTCTGAAAAAGCATGAATTACTGTGCTGGAATTCCATGTCTGTTCATGCAGAAGGCCAGACTGGATGACCATAATAGTAGGTCTTAATATCTATCAGTCAATTAATATAAGAATCTGATACAGCGTAGAGGCTCCTTTTCATAGATTCACTAGAGATTAAACACAAATGCAAAATTTTTAATTATTTTAACATTTGATATTTGTAAAGCATGTTACCCCAAAATCAAACCACGACTGGTAAAAACATTTAATTTCACTAATTACTAGTAAAATTACACTATTAGTTCAGACAGGTCTGAAATGCTTTTGGTTAGTGTTAAAAACTGACTCTGTTTATCATCCCTCTGGGCTGCAGCACTCAGGAACATTTCCCATTTCTACCAAGGAAAATACCAATGCATTCACCTGCAACAGAGGCACCACCAACCTGTGCCTTGTGATCCCAGAAGCGTTTCCAAAGAGTTGAAGAGTAATGAACATGATCATGAAGAATGCAAGGACCTTTCAGAAGAGCGACCACGGAGTTTATTTGTATAAGCTGAAGAAGTTCCCTAAAATGCCCTCGAAAGAAAAACTCTAAATCAATAAAACAGCTGTCAGTGACAACATGCCTACAAAGCCAGTGCTACACTCAAATAGAAGGAAGCAATTCTCCAACACACCACCAACAGAAGGTATTCTGATTATTGACTGCTGAGGACCTGACAGCTTTTCAGTACCGTGACTCACAAGGAGGTTCTAGGACCAAGAGAACCCCATTTTCTTTAGGTGCCCATTTCCTTGTGGTTGGGGTTAGAGTCAGGCTTATGGTTAGACACCAATACTCCTTCAATCTATTTTCCTAGCCGCATCTGATCATTTCTTCAGGAAAATCATTCTGCAATTGCAAAGAATTTTTTTTTTTTTTTGGATGTGGTCTCACAGCAAAGCAAGCCAAGAAATAGAAGACTGTAATTGTCTGCAGGGAAGCAGAGTGTTGTTCTAAAATGAGGCATTTGCAAACATCAGTGTTAAGTTTCACTTCCAGTTATTAAAGTGAGAGTGATCTCAATAAGCGGAGGTAGCATTATGTTGTTCTCATTTGCTTTTATTCTACATTTTCATCATGACAGTAAAAACAGTTCTCTGGAATTGTTCTAGCTCTGCATATCCGGAAGTAGTAAGGTGAAAAACAGCAGAAAAAAAAATAACATTCAGCCTCGCAATGTGTTACTGAACACTGTGATAAAAACTGGCTTTTATTTCAACAAGTTCACGTATTTAAGGATCACACATTCTGGATGCATAAATCATTCTTATGCTCCGAGTCTCACTTATGCAGGAAGGCAGCCTGCTAAAGCCCTGTTTTGAATGCACATTGGGATAAAAATGAGTGCCTTTGCTTTAACACAAAGAATTCAACAGCCCCTGGTCCTGCTCAGAGCCCATTACTGCCTGAGTTGCTGGCTCCAGCTCAGGTGAGCAAGATACGGAGAGATAATTAATTTATACCTATTTAGAACTGATACTGTGGCAAATCTCGAACGTAAGATTCAGACGTAACCTTACCTGGAGAACTTCTCCCTGCAGAGATATCAGAAGAGAAACACACAGGCTGGTAGAAAGGTGTAGTCAAATGCAAAGTGCTCTTCAGGCTGGTGGTTCTCATCTCTTCTAATCTCCCTCTCTTGATTAACAGTAAGGGCTTCTGCAAAGGACAATTGACACGGTACTATAGGTCATTTTCCGGTCCCAACCTTGACACAGTAATCAGATACATGGCATGCTTAATAGAGGTCAGTTAATGCAAAGATTAAAATTAACTGGAAGTCAATAAGGGAATAATAAAGGGAAATGATCATCCTGTTGCTCCTACTTTGAAAGAGTAAACCTTACATTGCAGGCCAGTAGTAAAAAATGTAGTCACAAGTGATCCGATAGGCCTTCATAAGCCCTCCAGCAAACAATTTAATGATTTCAGGTACCTTTTAAACTAAGTGGCCAATCACTGTTAAATCCTTTGGTATTCGTTGTAATAACATTGATCATGATGAACTCTTTTGGTATTAATGTGGATGTAATATATACCTTTTTAATTATAGAACAAGAAAATCCAATTACCCCTTTGCCTCATCAAAGTTCTTTGCTAGCTGTGACTATTTAAACATACATTATGAAACATTCAAGCAGAGAGATTTTTGTGCAAAGCAAGGGTTAGATCCTGCTGTCTACCAACCATGGGTGTTTCAGTGCCAAGCACCCCAAAAGGTGCGTGGTCCGTAGCAGCATCAGGCCTCCATAGCACATGGGAAGATGGAGGGCATAAGAAGCAGCTTCAGGGGGATGCTGATTGAAAGGGCAGAAAGCATTTGTTTATATAATGGAATGGAAGGTGTTCTGAATAGTTAATGTGGTTGGTTAGGACACAGTTTGTTCTGCAAGAAAGGATGCTTAGGGACATGATTCAGTGGTGGGTTGGTGGGGTTGCACGGTTAGGTTGTGGTTGGACTTGATTATCTTGAAGGTCTTTTCCAACCTGAGCAATTCTATGATTCAGATTCTATTCTATGATATATTGAGTGTATTGGTGTTGTTTTATTCCATGTGCCATGGGCATAACGCTCGATGTTTTTGACCTGGCTGCAGGAAACCATCTGTGTTCCAGCCCAGGTCAGTGGGAAGCAGCAGCTCACATCCTGGATGACACAAACCCAAAACACAGCCCAGCAGCCCACATGAACTTATCCATCTTCCTGGACAGTGATCTGCTCAACCACCTACCTTGCTGTGTGGGCAGGGACTACTTACATGTGTAAGACTACCAGGACTCCCCTCTCAATCAATAACCAGAAAGAAATACCCAGAGAAAAAAACATATAGATATTCCTTCCCAAGAGATTGATTGCTGTTTTGTTATTCAGTTCCTACTTTTGGGAAAATTGGCAAGCTGAGCACAGAGTTCAAGATGTAACTGTTGGGAAATAGGAGCAAAAAAATATAAAGTTCTGGAATTAAACAACTCCTTTTTCAGTTGATCCTCTACTGTAAATAAATCTAGCTTCAGAAATGTATAATTATACCATGTATCACTCAAGTTCCCAGACACCGTGCAATCAACCTTTTTGAAGCATCAGATCACTCCACACCTAATGATTACTCTTTTTAGTTGATTAAAAAAACATAGGGGTTTGTTGAAATACATTCAGAATTGTCCTTTCCTAGCAACTGGCCAATCAAAACTCAACTCTGAGAATTTATATTTTCATGTTTTGTGACCAACCTATTATTTCAGTCCCATAGAAGCAATATTCACCAGATCAGGCCCAGTAGAACTTTTTGCTTCGTGGAGTCCCCAGGGCAGAGTATGAAATATTGCAGGAATCTGCTATGGAAATGAGCTGTTTGGTATTTTCTCTTTGTTCAGTTCAAAACCAATCCAGAATCAAGCAAACAGGAAAGTATCATGGCACCAGTAGATTAACCTAATTAGTATAATTGTCCAAAATGGCAAGTTGTGATGGAGGAGGCAAAACACACTGCCTGTAGGTAGGTATGCTATCTGGCTGGGGATCGAGTGAGATGTGTCCTGTGATACAAACAAACCTGAATATATAATGTATTACCTTAACATACCTAAACAATATATGCTTTTACAGCAGAAAGGCTTTTAATCACATCTGACTGTAATGTGCAACTTATCACTGAACATTTATGAGCTCCTTTGCAGTTAGAACCCACGAATCTCAAAAGCAGCATCCAGTACCACATTGTCACAATGCTTTAGTACTCCATGAGGCAGTATAGGATTAATAAAGATATTTTCAACGTAGAAAACCTAGTTCTTTCTTTAAAAATTACATTCTATATTCTTTTCCTAAAGATTATTTGAATAAAGCCTCATTACTCACAGTCCAAAGAAGTTCATTAGGAGGAGATCACTTTGGAAAGCATTCAGCTAACTAGCCTTTCTTCTCAGCAGTGAATTACATTAGCTACTTCCTAGTTATTTAAATCTTGAAATAAAAGATGTAAACGCTACAGTGACATCTTAAGATCATTGGTAAGGCAGGTCTTGCATGCACAAAAATGCCCAGCTGGTCTGGAGATAAAACAGATTGATAATTAGTTGCAAAATGTAACATTTCATCAGGAATATTTTGAGTAATCCAATTTATCTTTGTCAGATATGCGGCTTTTTTTTTTTTTCTTTTCTTTTCTTTTTTTTTTTTCCTTCGGAGACTCTTTGTTCTTTAACATAATATTATAATTCCAGCCTCCTAATTAAAGCGCCGGTCGGCCGGCCCTGCCTTGGTGCCCTGCCGTGGATGGTAGGCTGGCGGAGAAGGTGCGTGCCCCGAACCACGCGCACCCGCTGCCTCCACCGCCCCGCGGAGCCGGAGCCGGTGTGATACCAGGAGATCAAAGCTGGCTGGGTGGCAGGGAGGAGGCCTGGCTCTGCGTCTGGGCTGCGTGAGAGGGGCTGGTGCGCAGCAGCTGGGATTGCTGCTTCTTTGCGCTCTCAAAGCCCGGCAGTATGGGATCCTACCGCCACGGGTTTTCTAATTAACTGATGGAAATGCGCTGTCCCTTTTGGCTGCCTGCAGCGGGGCTGGGGTCCCGTGGGATGCGCCTCAGCTGGGATGTCCCCCTCCAGTGGGAGAGGGCTGTCTGGGTCTGCCAATGCCCTCTCCAAAATGCCCACTGGTCATCTTGGCCCCAACCTTTAGTCCCAGAGCAGCAAAGGATGCTCCCTAAGCAAACACTGCTCTTTGATGCACCATAGATGTAGCAAAGACATGGAGGAGTTCTGCACAGGTTCTCCCAGAGCCACCAAGTGCCTGTTGGGAAGCCCTGCCTGGCTCATTTCTCAGCCATGAACTGCAAGTGACAGAGAACAGCTTGCAAATGCCAGGATGCATTTTCAGCCACATTTTAGCAATGCTGTTTTCTCAGAAGCAATCCAACAACCAAATATCTCACCTGCCATAAACAAAGCTGAAAGGTATTCTGTCTTCTCTTACAAACAGTGCGAAATTTCCCTCCATGAGGGCCCATGTATTGCACAATGCTTGTGACCTGCAACAAGAACTCACACCCATCTCGTGCTCTCGGCTATTCCTTGTACAATTCCTAAAACAAACTCTTTTGCACAGACAAGATTGTGACTTTCCTAATTTTAACACATATTTATGAAAATAAAATTAATCTGGGGACCTAGATTAAAGGTTTCTTGCTCATTCTTTCCCAAACTACCTTCAAGAAGATGGAAGTCATGTAGCCTTATCGGGCTGCACCTCTGATATGATAATGATAGCTGTACCTCCCAGAAAGTAGGTCACAGTAATTCTTCATAGCAGTTTTTGTAACCTACTCAGGGACTACAAGGCCAGCTATTTTAAAGATAATTCTGAATTTCTTTAATAAGATTTTATTGGATTCAGATAATTGATCCGATTATTGAAACCTGGGGAAAGTGCTATTGACCTGAATATATAAATCAGTAGTTCTCTTTCTTAAATGAATGTAGGTCATTAAATACGTATTGCCTCTGCTTAGTGTTAGGAAAGGTGCCCTCTGCAGACCCAACAAAGGGGCGCAGGTCTCACACCCAGACAAGTCCCATAGCCCATCCTGTGTCTGCCCACAGTCTCCCAGTCACACGGGCAGCTCCTTCCACTCTAATTCACCACAGACTGGGGGACTCAATGCCTGAACCAAGCTCATTAGAACTGGTTTCATTTATGACAATGAGAATCGTGGGTTTTGCTTTCTTTAAATCCTTTCTCATTTATAGTTTTTGTAAGCAACACCAGATGTCCAAACCTCCACAGCTCCTTGTCATCTTGTTTCCTGTACTCCATCTATTTCTGGCAATTCAATGCTAGAAAAACACACTTTCTTTTCCACCTCGCTCTTTGCTTACTTTCTGTACTCATATCTATGAGATTTTTCTCCATCATTTTTGAGATATTTATTTCTGCAGAATCTAGCCCTATCATCCTTTCACCTGCATGACGCTCTGTAGCCTTGAACACACAGACAAAGGCTTTGCCTAGGCAGTGTGGATGGAAAAATCCCATTTCTCCACTTCTTGCAGTTTATCAAGTCCCGGTGTGGAGTGACCGGATGCTCTGATTGCCTGGGTACGCCCTGCTGACCAAGCCATTGCTCACCCTATTTCCTTGCTTTAATGCAATGCACTTGATTAGATCTCACACACCAGATACAGCACTGATGGCCATGATAGAAATACGCACAGAGACAGAAAGCTGGAACATCCTCATTCCCACTGGTCATATATAACGTTACTGAAATTATTTGTACAGCGTGCCAGGGACATGCCTCTATCATCCTGGATCAGTTCCTGATGACTGACCTTCTGCAGGAGTGGTGGATTGCATTCATGAGGCCTCAGAAAGAAAGACACAATTTTTTTTTCCAACTATAATCAGCTGCATAGTTGTAGAAACAAAACCTTTCTTTGACCTTAATAACCTCACATTTAATTTCGCTATGCAGGGAAACTTTTTGTTTGACTTGAATTTTGCTTTTTACGTAATCTTTTTCTCTCTTGCATACTCCAGGCACCACTTGTGCTGCCCTAAGTGTTTTCTCTTCTGTCCTGAAGCAAAAGTCTATCTCCAAATGCTACCACCTCAGCTCCAAGCCGATGGCAGTAATACCCATCCTTCTGTAACCGACCCCTTGGAATCATTTGAAGCACTGAAACGACAAGACCGTCCATGTGGGAAAGGGCACAAGACATCAAATATTGAGCAACTATGGAGTTTAAAACAAAGGGAATGAGCATGGCTTGTATTGCATATCATTGGATTATGTTCTCGAAACTGTGCACAGGTCTCCTCCATCCCTGGTGCCTGGCTCTACTCAAGAATACCCCTAAAGACCACTTGGGAAGAATGGCCATTCTGACCTCACAACCCTGACAGCTCCCAGGGCTTTCCTCTTTTCCTCAATAACCAATCTGTTCAGCAGTGCTTTGCTGTGATTTCCCCTTTGCTGCCACTGTTTATTTTGCTATGGAATTACATGCTCTAATTGTGTAAATAAACAGTCAGAAACCAAGCCAAACCGCTGGGCATCCTGAGGGCTTTCCCTTCCCTGCAGACTCACTGCCCATTTCCAGGTTCCCACTATCTTTGCTTTTCTCCTTTTGTTCCTTCTTGTACTGCCTAGAGGGGAGAATTTGTCACCAAGCGTGAGGAACGCTCCAACTCCTGAGAAAATCATAAACAGGATGCAGTCCCTCATGAAAGAGGGGAAAACAAATGTGCGGAAGGCAAAATCCACCATCTTTATTTATTTTCCGTCGAAAAGCTGATTGCACTCATCCTCAGAATCATCAAAAATGCCTCAAAGTGTTGCAAAGCACACAGGTGCTTGGGCCAACCCCTGGGACTCACAGCCAGCTTTATCACCTGCACTCAGTGCCAATGGACATGATGACCCTACCTGCTCAGTCAAAGGAAGCACCAGGTAGGGGTGCAGGTCCCCATCTCTAAGGAAGGGAACAACACACAAACACGGCCCAGGATATCTTTTCCAAGACATCGTCAGGTAAGATGTGAGAAAAGCGACTTCCCACAGGGTCATGTTTTGTTTCTAAAGCCTTTGAGAAAAAAAATGACTTGGGAAGAGCCCTGTAGCATTCAATAGATGCAACTCCTTAACGCATCTAAATAAAGTATGGATAATTCCTATAGGCATTGTTTTAAAAGAAACAAACAAGAAACCACACCAAGCCAACTGAATATAAATGATAATCTTACCTGGAATCTGTATTAAAAAATAATAATAAAAAAAAAAACAATTGAAAAAAAAAAATTTCTACAGTAAGATAAAACCCTCGATTAAATTTTACAGTCTGGTATAACAGCACTGCATAAAGGTTGTTATTTTCTATTAACAATCTTCTTTTTCTTTAGGGCTCTCACTAGCTCAGCAGGGTTTTTCTCAGACCTGATTTAAGACAGCCAGAGCTCAGCCCGAGCCAGCGAGGCAGATCTCCTGAAAGCCAAGGGAACCCCTGGGTCAGAGCAGGAGCACAGGCACGGCACAGGCGATCGTTTTCCCTTTCCCTATTCCCAGTCAGACAGCACAAGGACACAAAGAAGCTGGCCCTGGCTGTGGCAGCTCCCACGGGAAAAAGCAGTTTGCCCAATGTTAGATCAACTTAGAAAATGCAATAAAATGCTGGTAGCATCTTCTACAAATAGTGGCGTCCAACCAGGATATAGAAAAAAAGAAATAAATACCCAAATGGGAAGATAGATGGGAAAAAAAAAAAAAGATGAGAAATTGCAGAGGATGGATGAAATGGTGAGGAGGCAGCAAACACACAGTCCCTGCCTGCTGCTCCATGGTCATGTCCCAGGCCTTGGTGTCCATTCTATGCCTTCAAGCTCCTGAATGTGAACAAAGACTTCTTGAGTTGCATGAGTTCACAACATTTCTGTGTTAATTTGCACAATTTGGTGGTAAAACTGTGTTAACAGTATTCAATCTCAAGCACATTCAGCACAAAAATTAGGTTTTTTTTTGGTCTGCTTTGTCTATATATTCTTTGGCTGTAGGTTTCTTAAATATCTACAAATATCTGATTCTGAAACATGGGTTTTCCTTTCTTTTTGTCTGTCCTTTCTAGTGAAATAATTGCTAGTATAGTTAAGTGTGTGTGTAATCAATATCCTCCTGCTGAGTTATGGGGACAGGCGATAGCATGAAGACAGTCCCTCTCTGAAACAAATCACTGACACTCACTATTAATCATTTCTGAAGGCGAATTTTTTTTTTCCAAACCAAATACAAGCAAGGAGTATGATCTTTGTACACACAATCATAAGGTGATCATTTGAGAGAGCTACAGATTCTCTGGGTATAACGCAATCTTTCATCACAGATTTATGCTGGATGGGCCACAACGCTTTATGCAAGCTGTAAATGGTACATAGCTCAGCTGCGTGTGGAGATGTATTGGTGAGCCTGCAGATTAGCAAAGTCAATGCATGAGTGGAGGAAAATACTGCATTCTCATCAGATAGAAGCCATCATCTTTCCACAGGCTGAGTAAATATGCTGTTTCCATTCTGAAAACCACCTTTTCAGCAAGAGCACAAATGACAAGGTGCCACTAAAAAGATGTCTACAGTACTGGGATGTCTCAGCATCCCCTTTCAAAGTCCTTTTTCTCTCCATTTAGGAAACAAGAAAAAAAACACTGGTTTTGCCCAATGGAAGTGACATACATATTGTAATAAACATTAAACTTGCAATTTTGCATTAATCATAAGCCACAAGTAAAATAAAGCCAGGGTAAAAATGAAAAAGTAATAAGGAAAGGAATACCTGAACCAAGGAACTCCTTCTCTCGAGCAACTCAGTCAGCAACTGACTGTCATCAGGAGATAAATCAATTTGCAGCAGCTATGGATCACTTTTTAGGTGTGAGCCCTGAATAGCTTAAGCAGAGAAGTGTGTTAAAAGTTGAAGGCCCCATCACCTGCAGTGCACATTATACTTAGAGACATCTGTGTGAGCAATGGTACTTGCATGAGGTCTTCAGAAAGGCTCTTGCCCTCAGTTCTGCAGTAAAGGCACGCTCGTCTCTGCTGATCTGTGAGGACCCCAAATATTGCTGTTTATTTATTCGCAGAACTTTCTCAGATGAGAAGGGAAAATAATGATGCTGAGAGGATCGTGGAACAGATTCAAAAGTGAAATAAATGAAAGTCAAGTAGCTTTCAAGTGGAAATGGACCTGTTTTCTCCTTTGAAGACAGAGCAGGAGATGGAAGGGCTGGTGGTGTGGGGCAGGTCCAAGTCAGACAGACAGAAATAGCATTGGGGAAGATCCAGGTGATCCTGCAAAGACCCTGGGAAACACCTTCCTCAGTTCTGGCAGCTCACGGATGATGAGATTGTACACTCCTAGCTTATCAAAGGCAAGCATTGCTAGCCAAGTCTCTAATGGCTCACTTTTAAACCCCTGACCCCCAAACTTCTGGAAATCTTGTAGCAATGCATCTCACATCCATCCTAAAGCATCTTTCTCCTTTTATCAGCCTGAGACATGGTCCCTGTCACTTCCTTTGGCCGTTCCTGTGTTCTTGCATCGGCAAAAAGGGAGAAAAAAGGCCATCCTCAACAATTTCCAGAGTGCTACTCATTATTTGATATCTCTTCACCGTTTTCATTCTTGTTAGCCACATAACTCATCTTCCGATCCTGACAGCCTCCCATCATGCACGAATCTCGCTCTGTGTCTAATCATTTCCATCAACTGTCTATGAACTTTTATATTTCAGCTGTATCATTTTTGAAATGGAAATGAAGACAGCGTTCAAGGCAAAGGCACATCACCCCTTTATGTAACAGCATTCAAATACCTCAGTGCTATTTTCTCTCCTGTATTTGCATGCGTCCTATACATTTTTATCAGTGGGCTACACACCTTTCAAAAAAGGGAACGCAACGTGCTGCCAATCACTTGGACTTGGTGGGTAGGAGTCATCTGGTTCTGACTCTTGTCTCCAAGAGATGGGTCGTTCATTTTCTCCATACCATAGATTTGTCTCCAGAACGATAAATCACAATAGAAAAGAATTCTGAGCACTTCAGGGTACACTTGTCACCTGTTCTAAAGTGAATTAAATTGCTTTCTGCAACACCAGCACCTACCTTGACATTCTCGAGAGCCCCTCGTGGCATCGCAAGCCACAGCTTCGTTATTCCCAGATTCAAAACTCACCTACTCACGTGACTCCAGCATCCCAAGGACAGGGTTGTATCAAGCACTGCATCAGGCTGCCCAGGAGCTGGGAGGCTCCCCATCCCTGGAGGTGTTCCAGAATCATGATCAAGTGGCACTGAGGTATGTGGGCAGTGGGCACAGTGTAGGTGAGCTGGGGTTGGGGGGTCTCAGAGAGCTTTTCCAACATGAACGAGTCTGTGGTACTATGAAAAAAGTACTTAGCCTTCTCACCAGGACTAACTGTGCCTCATAAATAACATCACTTTTTTTGGGGGGGAGACCATGCCTGCTCTGCCTGAACCCATTTGCTTTTGAACGCTTAATGGCGTTAACAGTTGCTTCTTTACTCACGAATGGAAGTAACAAAACGGTATTATTTCTCCAAATATTGGAATCTCAATAATATATCACACTAATCTCCTAGCCACAAAGGTATTTTATAACTAAAGCAGGGTGTTTTTTATGGGTCAGATGTTGTTGTCCTACCGTACCGCAGCTTGTATCCTCCTGACACCACACATGTTTGTTCTCTACTTAATTTTTAATGTATGAATTTGTTTTTATATTAAAATTCAATAAAATTTTAATTATAAAACATAATATATCACACTGAAGTATATATATCTGCAGAGACACACATCTGCAGTTTTACAACAGATGCGTGCATCTCTGCAAATATTTAAGATGCAGATTTTACTGGTAAAACGAGCACTTATCTAGCATGATTACAGCATGATTACAGTTTCAGGTAGGCCCAGGTTGAAGGCCTCTAAAACATTCCTGATCTCACTGAAGCTGACAGGTGAAAACTCAGTATCACAGGGGAGCAAGAAGGAAAGGCCACAAGAAGCCAAAAGCCATGGAGAAATTCTCAACAAGCAACAAGCTCCTAGTTTTGCACAAACGTGTTTTTGTAGACCAAACTCCTTCTAGTCTGCTTAGGTTTAACTCTTTCCAGAGAAGAGCATCTTTCAGCTTGCTTTTCTGTGCCACACACCCACCTGGCATTCACCAGTAGAGGATAAACCAGCCTGAAGGCACACATGCAGTGTATCTGGTGCTGCTTGCACCCTGGCAGGACTCGGAATAACCCACATTTTCAATTTTCTGCTGCCTTTGAAACGAATGGACGCCCCTATCTGCCATGTCTGCCATATTCTGTGTTATTTCCTGTGTCACAGATGCAAGATCAGAGTCCATCCTGCATTTCACAAGGTATGTGGGATGAGAGAGAGGAGGAAAGTAACACTGAATGGTCAAAATTTAGAGTTGTTTTTGACTCTTATTTAAAGTGGTCCAAAGGTTTTTGCAATGGTCATGCAGGCATGAAGCAAAAGGAGCCCCACTATAAAAAATACACGATTGGAGAAGAATGGGGCCCAATGGAGAGCAGGAACACAGAGCAGCTTTTTCAGAGCGAGATGTTTTATCACTAAACCTTCACGGTCCCAGTTTTGCCGGTGCAATTCTGGTGCAGATGGAGCGCTCCAGATTTGCGTTGAGTAAGTAGGTGTTAAAGCGGGCTCTTGACATGCAGGAAGGCTGCATGGGAGGCAACCCAGGCCTGCCCCACAGCAGAGCCTGCCCACACCACTGCCACTGGGACCTGGGGCTTGGCTGGGACCGAGGGGCCTCCAAGAGGTCCTCGTTCAGCTCCTTCATCTTCCTTATCTCACAGCCAACTTTCAGCTTCTCAACTTACGCTTTCAAATTAGAACGTGGAATATTTAAATCCTCATCTGAATAATAAATATAAATAAATCCCAATAAATCATCCGGAGGAGCCTACAACAGCGCATGACGGCTTGCTCTGCGGGGCCTCTTAAATTGGCATCTCACACTTTGCTGCTCCAAGCGTTGCCAGCCTCTTCTTTAAGGACATATAAAATTCAGTTCCTGAAATGCAGTGTATTTTCCCATTCATTGCCCACATCATAAGGCTGACCCACAAAATTTTAAGTGAGAAGCAGAAATCCTAACCAAACTCCACAGAGATTACATGCGATATTGTTCTAACTGTTTGCCGAACTCTGCCTATTATTATTTGTGCTTCATTTTGGGGAAATAAAGTGAATAAATAATCGTGTTTCACCTGGGAGCACAAAATTCTAGCAGTGAAACCATTTTTTCGGGAGGGATAAGGGAGAAATCCGAGTCTGGGAGCAAGGTCTGCAGGTTGTCTACATGTTTAAAATATTAATCAGTTGGCAACCTTTCTCCTCTGGAAGAGGCAAAAAAAAAAAGAAAAGAAGAGGAATAATAAGAAAAAAAGACACATTACATCGAGCCAGTAACACTCACAACTTGAGAAACTGCAAGATGATCCTTTCCTCAGAAAAAATCCATCACCAGTTTAACTCCTAAAGCGGAGCGCATTCTCAAGATTGCTATTTTCAAACAAATGAAAGAGCTGTTCATTTTCTTAAAAGCATGAAACGGCTGATGCTAATGATGAGTTTCTGCCATAATTGCCACAATCTGTCATCTACACGAGCTTGCAGCTCAGAGCCTGCGTTGGCAGAACCGTTGGACAGTACAGCACAGAGTAAATCCTTCCATGACAAACTTCTGCAGATGATGCAGATTTATGCTGTCTATTAGACTCCGATACCAGGCGCTGTCTTTCACCTTTTTCTCCCTTTCTTAAAAAAAAAATGCTTATATTAAGAATCTCCTTGGCGTGATTTCCTCTGTAACGTGATGACTGAAACCAAAGTATTTAACACTATGAATAAACTTAACCCTTTCTGCTTCAGGAATGTCTTTGCTGTTTGTGGGGAACCCTCCCTTTCTTCTGGCCTTTTTCTTCCTTCGGAGAGAACTTAAACCCACCATCTTCTTAGACTTTCAAATATGACACACAGATCTATTTTTAAGCATCTATTTTCAGATACAGAAATAAACTCTTTCCTTATTCGTGTCCCTCTTCTTTGCAGATATTATGGGAAAAAAAAGCCCAACTTGACATTTCCCTCCTTCTCAGCTGTCTCAACTGTTCGTTTGCTGCCCGTACTGGGGACAGTGGGAGCTCCAAATGCTCAACCACAGCTCACCAGGCCCAAAGCTCAGCCTTGCTCTGCCATGATGGCAAACAGGGCTTTGGCATATTGCTCAGTCCTGAGCAAATCGCCATCTGATAAGTGCCATGTTTTTGTAAACCATCATTTTTATATTTCTTTTGCTCATAAGAATGAAAACTGGACCTTCGAAACCCTTTGTAATTCAGCCTGGCAGCCATGCAATACAAATATTTCCATAATCCAAGTAAGAATTAAAAGTCAAATTACTTTATGGATTTATTTATATTTGTACACCAGGGACATCATCAAAACAGACCTCCAGAGCTGAAAAACAATTTTTTTCTTAAGCACAGTTTTTCTCCTTCAGTGTTAGGTTAACAGGTTCAACTTTGAGATATTGCAAGCCAAGAAGGGAAAAACAACTGTACTCTGTGAATTTAATGACTCCGACACTTGTGGTACAAGGCATCTAAATGCGTGTGAAAGAAGCGTGAATGTGTTACAACACAGCTGTGGTGAAAAAGCACTTCTTGGACTCATCAGGACAAGAACATGGGTGAGATTTGCATGTGCTGTGCTATAGCCCTGGCTCTGCTCAAGCTGGTGGTGAGACGCCCACTGAGCTCCATCCCTGTGCCATAGGGGATTGAGGGGCCTGGATACGTTCCCCTTCTCTACTGCATACCTTCTGCAAAATTTAATCACGTCTTTCTGGTGAGCTTGCTTCTTTTCAACAGCTCGTCTTTCATATGTGGGGCCGTGTCAGCTTCGTGCCAATTGAAATTTGGGATTCTGTTAAAAAAAAAAAAAGAAAAAATAGTGACCTTTGGATGCAGTCTACAAAGTACTCCCACTAAACAGGCAATAAGTGAATCTAATAGACACCCCAACCCACGCCAAGTCCCATAAAATCAGGGTGTGAAGCATAAGGGAGAGAGGGATTCATATTAATAATTCATTCCAAGCAACCCCCTGGAGCAGTTTTACTATGATATGCTATGCAGAATGCTTCAACACACTAATTAATATTTTCAAAGTGTTCCACGAGCCCCTTTTAAAAGCACTTTTGCCATTCATTGAGCATTCTGCGTTTTCTAAAGGAAAGATGAGTTCTGCCCCCCAAACCAACTGATGAACTGCCCCCTTCAACCGAGACTTTCAGAGCAGAGGAAAGCACTGCAAAGACAAACATCCATGCCAAACCTCTTACATTCACTGGATTAATAGCCTGTGCCTCTTTGCTCTTCAAATCCAAAATTAACTGGAATAAATTATGCTCCCTTTGCAATGCGCGTAACTGAAAATGCAGGTGACCTCAAGAGATATCTCATAATTGCAGTGAAGAGTCCCTGCCGCATTCCCCTTCCTCACTAATATGGAAATAAAAGCACTGTAAATAACTTGGTATTGATACAGCGCTAACTTCTTCTTGCGCACAGCGTCGATTGCTTTTTGCAATGAGTTAAAGCGTATCTGCTGCTGGTTTTTGCCAAGCAGCACCGTTCCCTACTCCAGGTAACAAGGAAATATAACAAGGTATTATTCTATGGCAAAAAAAAAAGTCCATTCTTCTTTTGTGAAGAATGGACTTAACCCACTATTTGCACATCACGTCTGCCCGCAGCAGCACAGCAGCACAGGTCTCCCCATCATACTTCTATTAAATGCACTATAACACATAAAAAATAATGATAATAATAAAAGCTTGGGATAACACATGACCTGCTCATGCTTAAAAATCATAACAAAAGGATTTCTTTAGTAAAAATGAGGCAGAGCATGCCATGTGAGTGAACTCTGCCCGAATGGTTCTTTCCCGTTTTGTACAAATAATCTCTTCTAATTAAGCACCGAGGACTCAACTAGCAAATTATTTTTAACCTCTGGCATGCCAGAGAGTATTTTGAAAAGGTTGGGGGTGATCCTTCTAAAAAATGAGACGCTGATTTGGCACGAGGATAAATTTCTGCAAAAACTGATTGGCTTTAGATGGACAAATTTAGGAATTAAGCCACCCAAGGCACGCAGGGTTGCAGGCAACACACGCACAACTCTCCCACATCCATGCAAAATTCAGGCCCTCTTTGACATTTGAAGATCCAAATTATTCACAGAATCACAGATGTTTGAAGATCCAAATTCACAGAGTGGCAGAATCCTTAAGATTGAAAAAGACCTCTGAGATCCCCAGGTCCAACCCCAACCCATTCCCACTGTGTCCACTGACCACATCCCTCAGTGCCACATCTCCACAAAAGAGGCCACTGTCTCCCATTCAGCTACACAGCCCCTTAATTTGGCGAAGCAGTGACCCATTGCTATGTAGGTCTTAATAAAGGGTTGGACACAGCGTGGTGAGATGAAATCTGAGCACAAGGTTGACATGGGGACAGGGGACACAAGGTCTGTGGTTAGAGCTCACTCAGCTTCACCCTTGGTCCAGCTGCTGCCCTGTCTGGTACTGATTTCATGGAATCAGAGAACCACAGAGACATAGAACAACAGAAACATTGAATGGTTGGGTTGGAAGGGACCCAAAGCCCCACCCAGCCCCATTCTCTGCCACCTTCTGGCTGCCCCCCCAACTCGGGCTGGCCACGGCCCATCCATGGCTGTGGGCACCTCTATGGATGGGGCAGCATGGCTCTGGGAGAAGTGCCAGGGCCTCACCATCCTCTGAGTGTGGGTTTCTCCATCAGAGAAATGGCAAAGTGAAAGCCACATCCTCTGAAAACAGGGTTGCCTAACCCAGCAGGAATGGGGGCACTGTGCTGGCAGTTAAGACCTACTGGAGAAGTTTGGAGTACTGCATCCAGTTGGTAGATGATACATTCAGGTGAAGAATGGAACAAAGGAGCAAGATCTCATGCTTTCCCTGCCAGGAAAAAGCAGCAGGTCGGTGACCTGTACACAAACCCTGAGCAAGCACCGTGAGGCTGCAGATCCAGAAAATCCTTCCAGCCCCTGACCACAGCCCCAAACCCACCTGGCAGGCAGGGGGAAAGGAACAGAAATTGCTTGCACGGCTGTGCTGGTGTGCAGTGATGTGCTGATTTTTCAGACAGGCACACACATACCTCCCAGACAGGGTGATATAGCCATCAGGGTAACTGCGCAGCACAGAACAGGATCTGCCCCCACCGTCCCTCCACCTCCCTTCCCTCCCACACACACTTTAATATGAAGCAAATTTAGCACTCTGAGAAGTTGCCAGATTGATAGCAATGGATTCTTGTTTTTAAAAGACACTTCATAGCTAAAGCTGTGCAAGAAAGCAGCCCACGCTCTGACTTTTGTACAGCTTAGGCAGTGCAGAACAAGCTGCGACACAGGCAGTGTGACCTTTTTCCCCCATAAGCATCCAAAAAGCAGCCAGCTCTGGGGCTGCTGCATTTGTGGCCCTTTTGCCACACAGAAGGGTGTTTGTGTTTTTGTTTTTACCAGTTCTTTGAGCGCATCCAAACTCACGTTCCAGTCGCCTCTCAGCCATGCCAGGGCTGTGTCCCCATGTGAAGCTGTGAGGCTGGGATGAGGGGCTCTGGGGACGGCACAGGACATGTCCCCTCCGAGGGGACTCCGCGTTGCGTGCCGCGTCCCCCAGCCCAGCTCCTTCTTTGCTTTTGGCAAGGGAAAAAAAAAAAATCACCAGCTTTCACATTAAATGCAGTTAAATGCAATTGTTTGAAAGCTGAAGAGTGCCATCGTGTGGATAGGAGGCTGGCAGGGCCGGGCGCTCACCCCCAGCCCCGTTTGTGGGAGCAGCAGTGAGAGCCCTCCTGGCACTGCCAGGCTGAGCTCAGGTCCCCAGCATCAGTCATCCCACGTGTGACAAAACCCCTTGCCAGGATCCTCCCGGCATCCCCAGGCCGTGCAGCTTGTGGAGGAAGGGATGTGAGTGCCAGCAAAACCTCCCCAAGGAGCAGAAGGGATCGGAGCAGAGCGTACTCACAATCTGCCAAAATGCAAAAAGCAATTTGGGAGAACCAATGCAGCAATTTCTGAGGGAGCTGCTGGGCCTAAGGGACTAAGAACTGTTCCCAAGCCCGCTCCTCCCCCATCAGACAACACAGTCCTTAATTCCCCAATGAGCCCTGTTTTGGGGTCCCACTGAGTCCCCCTTCCTCCACTTGTAATGCTCCTCACTCCTTTTTACTATTTTTTTTTTCCTGTATGGCCATCATTATTTTTTATCGTCATTACACTTCATTACCAGTTTAACCTTTTCCCTTTTTTGTTTATGGAACACACTTTGTCCTGGCACAAATCACATGAAACGAAATAAACCACGTTACAGGGAAGCAAGAAGAAAATAAACGCCTTCATTCTGAGGCCATTTCCTTTGTGCTTTCGGACTACTTTTGCACCACAGAGTTCCATGTTCCGATTAGAAAATAAAAGGATAAACTGCTATTAGTGCCTTCAGTTTCGCTACGTACGAACAATTACACTTCTGATATCTGTGAGGCTTTAAATTCCATACGTCTTCAGGAAATCTTTGTTATTTCCATTCTTTAGTGAAAGCAGCCCATGCATGCACAAAAATATAAAAGAAGCAGAAGGACCTTTTCTCCTTCAGGTTTGAACAGTCAAAGTCCACAAAAGTCCTTTCCTTTTGTCAGAGGGACCGCTATTAATTAATGAAATACTGTTAACAAGATATTGACGTGCATGGGACTGATCCATCTCCAAACTTAATGGTCCAATTCCTTCTCTATTCAGTAGGTCTGGGATAAATATCTGTGTTTTTGTGCCAGGGAGAGTTGAATCCAGTCCCACTGAAGTCACTCTGGTACCTCAGGCTGCCCCGAGGGGCAGGAGAACACACTGTCCTTACAGATCCACTATTAAGCAGCCAGGCCCCGTAGTTGACTTACCACAAAACCACTGCGTTCTGGCCAAGAGCGGCCCCTGGATTCCAAGTATTTCCTTCTTTCTCAGAGAAATTCCAAATTCAAACACAGTGTGTGTGTGTGGGGGGGGGGGGGTGCTGCTAAAAAGACAACTCCTTGTCTCGGGGGCAGACAGAAGCAGCGCCATGTGGACAGCAGTCCACCTGCTGCCCACCTCCTGGGCACGATCCCACCTTCTGTGCCTCACCTTAGGGGAAAAAAAAGCAAAATACATTTAGGAAAGCATGCAGCACTTTGCCCAAAATGCTTCCTGTGGGTCAGCAGGTGCCCACCGGCCTCTCTTCCCTGTCACTTGGTGAGTGCTGCCTCCTCCCTGCTCACCCCTCTGCTCTCAGAACCCAAACTTTCCTGGGGCCCAACGCCTCCGTGGTGCCACATCCAACCCCCGCCCCAGCACTGGGAGCAGCTCAGCCCAGCACCCAGCCTCAGAGCTGGGCATCCCCGGGGGCCGAAATCTCGGCTCCCCACCTCCCTGCTCTGAGCTTCAACGACGCCGAGCAGAATGGAAATGGAGAATATCGGGGTGGAAAACTGCATCTAATTTGTTTTAAATCCACAGAAGCCTTAATCTTTTGGGACATATTTTTACTTTACATATTTGTTAATGCAAAATGTTCTCGTTGCCAAATACGCTTAATATGCAAGTGGAAACCAATTCTGCCTTCACCTCCTTACTCTTCCTGAAACGAGAATAAATCTGCCTTTACAGCACACAGATTTCCCTCATCCACCCATCCTTCAGACTGCCAGCTGAGAAAGTACGAGCACAAATGTCACCGGGAGGGTGGGATTTTCCTTTGTTGTAAGAAATGTTGTGTCAGAACATTGCTGCACTTTGCTTTTCTAAACAGATATTGTCGTGGCTTCGGAAGAAACAGCACAAAGCTTTCAGCACGGAGCGTGTTTCCTTCGAGTGTTAAATCTCAGCAGCCGAACGTGGCTCCTACAAACTTCATTTTAAAAGCAGCGCAGACGCGGGCTATCGCAGCCCCAAAATTGAATAATTCATATTATTTGCCATCATTTAGGCAAGCTGCTGAGCGCCAATGAATAAATATTTTGAAAAGTGTTGAAACCCGTCCTTCAACAAGAGGGGAAGAGAGATGTGCCAGCAGGGAAGGAGAGAAGCATCCCTGCGTCAGACAAACACGCTGTGCTGCGAGGAGGAGCGGGTTGGGGAGCATCTGCCCAGCAGTGCCAGCTGGAAATCCTCCATGGGCAGCAGCAGCACACGAGGCACCGTCCCAGCAGCACAAATGAACCCACCTGGAGCCCAGGCCAGCGGCTGACCCAAAAAGCAGCACCTGACGCTACGGGACTCGCTGCGCCCCATCCACAGCGCAGCGCTGTTTGGGGGCTGGAAGGAGCCCTGCCTCACCTCCATTGCTTCTCACACCGCGTTTGTCATCAGTCATATGATGGTAATAAAATTTGTAACTGTTTCGCTTACACCAGCGCTGCGATTTACCTAGTCTAATAGACAATGCAAATGCTAAAAGGCACATATACATCTTCATTATATAAGCTGGTGCCTGAGTCATTTGCCTCCAGAGACAGTTTTATTCATTTTTGTACAATTTGCCTACTGTACAGTGCAGATGGTTTCTATTAAGTAAAATATCTGTTTGCTTCCAAATTTTTAGTTTTTGTGATTAAATTACTTCAAAATGATGGTACGTTGTATTATCCTCTTCCATGTCTTAATTTCATTGCGCCGGCTCAAGTCAAAACTCCAAAGCCCCGCTCCACCCGCTCAGAAAATGGATATTTCTGACCACATGCTGAGAATTTCTTAGGTCTGGTTTGCACTTGCTGCAGCATTCTCCCATCAGCCTGAAGTGTTAAGGATTATTTACTGCGTGTGTGTCTTAACAGGGGATTTAAACAAAAGCATCAGGCAATATCACAGGGAGAAAAGAAAAAAAAAAAAAAAGAAAATTAAAGGGAGAAAAAAGAAAGAAAAATGAGGGAGGAAAGAGGGGGGAAAAACGAAAAAGAAAAAAAAAATAAAAAAGGAAAAAAAAGCAAGGAAAGGAGCCGCGGCGTGTGGCGGTGCTGCCACCGGGTGGTCGCGGGGACGCGCTGCACGCCGCCGCGCTGCCATCAACCGCCCTGTCGCGATGTCGTGACAACCCCAAGAGAGCCACACACTGACACCGGTGAACTCCGAGTGCTTGGAGCAGCTGGGTTCAGCAGTGAGACTCGTATCACCTCCACATGAGTCGTTGTCTTCACCAAACCAGTGCCTATTCCCAGCTGCGGGGTGGGGATGGGGAGCGCTGAGCCCCGGCAGGGGTCCCCTGGTGAACCTGCTGAGATGGCTTTGGGGCAGCAGAAAACCTGCTGGGATGAGAGACTGGCAGGGAGAAATAAATAAAACAAAGTGCAGCATGCCTACAGCCAGCCCTCGGTGCCAAACGTGAGCTAAAAACAAGCTAACAGCGCTTTCAGGCGTGTGTACAGCTCTGCTAAATGCCAGAAGAGCGGGTAAGGCAACCTGGTAAGGGAATAAGTGATCCAATTTCGTGATCTGCAGTGTCAATAAAAGCTCCCTCCCAGGGACTGGAGGATGGAAGCAAATCCTAAACAAGTGGCAACCCCCAGGAAAGCTGAAACAGCTCTGGTGGCTCACACAAATGGCAGCGTAAGCCTGTTCTGTTCCCTTCCCAACCCACATCTTCCAGGATGAACAAATTTCTGGATGAAGATAAAAGGAAGAAACACACATCTGTAACAAGTCTCCACGACGCCAAGTAAAAATCCATTATCAGTCCAGGTAATCTACTGGCAATGGCAGCACATAGTCATAAATCAGACAAAGCAAAATGTTACGTTCATATCTGTTTGAGATAGTCAGGGAAATAAGGATCTCATCTCCTTAACTGATACAAGAATTATCTGTTACATCAGAGAAGACAGGTTGTGAATGTCAGCAAAAGCAACAAGGATGTCCATTACGTTCAGCTTGTCCACAGCCCTTGTCCAGAGCAGAAAACCCTCCAGGAACAAACAGCAGCTTCTGCCCCTGTCAGGGTAGGGCACATAACAACCGTTGCCTCCCAAAAGGTCTCTGGACAAGCACTCCACACCTTCAGCCACCATGTTGAAGGAGTTCGGTCACCTACAGCTCAAAGCCACACCAGTGCCTGCCTACAGAGCGCCTCAGAGACACAAAACTGGAAGTCCAACACTTCACTCGTGTCCAACTGGCACCAAAAATGGCAGCAAGAATGCTCCACTGAGCCTGGGTAATGTCTGCACACATACAGAAGAATGGGAAGCAACAACCACTGGCACAGATTCTTGCTACAGGTTTTAATGTAGCGCTGTTTGCTCTCTAAACTTAGAGATTTGTTGAAGATCGGAAGCAGAACATTAACATGTACAACATGCTGGGTATCAATGAAACGTAAGATTCTTGTTTTCCCATCTGCCACCTCTCAGCAGGGTAAAGAAATTCCTCTTACAGCATATGAGCGGTCTGCTATTTTATAGCTTTTCTATGGGAAACAAACCAAACCTCTCCAACTTTGGGATTTATCGCAACCATCTTGAAGCAGCCCTTGGAAAGCCACCCTTCCTGAGAGCTGCACCAGCTGCACTGAGCGATGCCAAATCACTCATTCACAGATAGCCAGGAGGTTCAGGAGGTAACTGGAGCACCTGCCATCCAGCTCCACACGATGACTACATGTGGTGGATAACACGGGGGAACGCGGTTGCCAACTGAAACAGTACTGCAAATTGAATCGCAGGTAACCAATTTAAGCAAAGCCAACATTTTTTCAGGATTAAATCCCACCGTATGATAACCACAGAATAAAATCATTTCCTGGCTCCAAAGTGGAACTGCATTCTCTGCGCTGGATTTTTGTGAGCACCATGCCTAAAATGAGTAACCATTAAATTGCCACCAGAAGGACGACGTCAGGCTTACCACCAATGTCCAGTGTGAACCACATCACTAAAAAGGCACAGACTGTGCAGAAGAAGGATTCATATGCGGTTAGCAAGAAAAAACTTTGGCCTGGAATTCTGAAAATACCACTCAAAGGTTTTCATTTTTGAGTTTCTATCTTAAGATACAACTCCATTAGCAAACGAGTGCTCTCCCAGGACAAGCTGGAACTGTGAGGCCTTTGAATATTTCTGGTCCCCAGAGTCAGCAGCAGTTTGGATTTAAGTCCAGCAGAATTGTTGAGCACACAGAAGAACGGATACTGCAGACTAAAAGGAACATACTGAGGTGCCAAAGTGAAAGTACTAAAGCAAGTTAAGTGTTGAAACAGCACTACAAAGCGTAAACAGGAACAAAATCTTAGTAGATGGAACTCTTGCAGAAACACTCAGGAATTTCTTAGGGCAAGAGAAAGGAGAGAAAAGAAATGCAGTACTTGAAAAGATGCACTGACGCAGCTCGTGAGCAAAATGACAAACAGAAGACAAAGTCCCATCAATAAATGTAAAGAGCAGATTATGGCCATCCATGGAGTGTCAGCTCCTCCAGCCAGCAGCACCATTCTTCCTGGGTGAGGGATACCACAAAAGCAAGAACTAATAGCACAAAATTGGCAGTGTACATCAAGAAGAGAAATATCACATCTCTTCTGGGACCCACTCCTCTCTGAAATACAGCAGCAGAGAATCAACCCCGATGACAAAAGGAAATCATGCTGTCAGATGCTTCCAAAGGTGGGAAAGGCCAAAAAAGTCAGATACCCCATCATCCCCCTTCCCCAAAGAGAGAGAAAAGAGAGGCTTACAGCATGCTGAAATCTGCACGGAAACAAGTTCTTACCCTGAAAATACACTGGGCTTCTGAGCAGAAAGTCTGCAAGACAGAAAGGCAGCATCCCACCGAGCTTTACATGGACCAAAGCAGAAATGACTCCCTTGTTCCTCCTGTTCGAGTTCAAAGGGCAGAGAGTAGAATAACTGGCCAAGTGTTAGTGATATGAACCACGGTCACATCAACAAAAACTCTTCCCAACAGAAGCACAAAGTTGCCTCTAACATTGCTGTCGTTTCATCTCAAGTGTTTTTAACATGCAATAGTTACTTCAGCAGAACAGGAAAGAGAAGGAGAGCTGTGATTTAAAGCCACTCAGAATAGATCACGTCAGAATGACGGCCTGTCTTCTAATGAAGACCAACACTTGTCCCAAAGACATTCATTGCACTGAAACTGCATCATGAGATGTTATATCGTGATAAAGGTTCGGGGTAATAATGCATAAATCAGAATGTAAATTTCTATATTCCAGCGGTTGGGGGAGAAAAACTGAAGAATAGAAGAAGGAAAAAGGAAAATGAATCTCTTTGTGGGGAAACTTAAAAAAAGGGTTTCAAAGAATTGTAGTAGAATCCACATTTGAAGTACAGCACCTAATGACGCCCCTCTGCAGATGGCAAGGCAGTGAGTGAGTCCTCAGTTCAAACACCTACACCACCACCTCGAAAAGACCATCTGCATCCTTTGGGACGGAGTTCTGAAAGGGAAGTTAAATCTTGATCATAAAGCACTGGAGTATGAATCAAAACCAATACTTTTCAGGCTCTGCTTCAATCTATGTCCCGAGCAAGTACTTTGGCACTCTGTGCATCACAGCCACATAAAGCAGCTCACTGCTTCTGTATTCAAGGATAAAACCTCCTAATCACTGAGATGGTCTCTCGGTAGGTTTGTAAGGCACCTTAACCATGGAAAACTCTCATTGGCTGAGACTGCACTACAGAGCTGCTCGCAGATGACCCCAGAGCAAGATCAGCAGGCCTGTGACCACATCCAGGAGAGCAAATACACACCTTTGTTCACTGAAGTTAACCCAGATGTGCATCTCCTGCAATGGGGCTTTACCTTCAGCCAGGTGGCGGGTCCTGAACAAGGAGCGTACTTCTGCACCTCAGCAGCAGCCATCAGGCCTGATAAGGGGCTAACGCTTCCAGCGGTCAGGAACTTGCCAAGAAACTCAGGTTCCAGCTAAATGAGTGGATCCACCCTGGCTGTGGGCCAGCTGAAAGATTTATGAAAACGCTCAAGAAAACCTTTCAAACAGCTGTAACAGAAAGGAAATCCATGCGGCCTCTGAATCACAGAGTTATTACCCTGCTGCTCCGTACAGTGTTACCAGGGTCCCTCCAGCAACTACATTATTTAATAGACCATTTAATGGACTATTACGAATCCAGTTGTCTTCATTACGGCAAACAGGCAAAACGCACAGACAGCGGAGCCGTTTTTGTGAGGGAAACAACTGCTTGGAACAAAAGGTGAAACAACACCAACAGAGAAAGCCCACAACTGGCAGAAGCCAGAGCGCATTACACAGGCGGAAAAGCATAAAGCTTCAGATGCTAAACAGCCTAATTCTTATGCTATCTTAGAGAGCGAGCAAATATAAATAAATCAATTAATATGAACGGGAAGGGGGAGGCATGTGGTGCTAATTACCTGATATACATCACGTTTTAAAGCTCTTGCACAGATGTTGACCATTTTTTAGGATGAGTCTGCTTCTTCAGGACAACCCCAACATCTGCAAACAATCAAGAAGGAGACGAGGCCCGGCGTTTCATGTTGCTCTTACCAAACGTGGTGATTTAATATTTGTAGGGTCATGATTCAATCCTGAAACTGAGCGTGGATGAGCCAGGCTGCATCTGATATGAGGTGGTACCAAATGCATGCGGGAGAACAGAGAGAAGCATGTAGGGGAACACGCTGAGCACTCAGCACATGACAGCACCAGCTCCTAAATCAGCCCCACCACGGGCAGGACTGGAGTTGGCCACACAGAGCTCAACCGAAATGCTTTTTCCACGATACAAAAGCTATTGAAATTAAAGAGTCCTTTTCGGAACTTTCGGCACTTTCCTCATTTCTGAGAGTTGCTAGTTAAGGAAATACATATTGAAATTAAGAAATGGACAGAAAGTACTTTCCTTTTTCAACACTGCTTACTTCCACAACAAACAAATCCAGGGGAGAAGCAGCTGTCCCAAAGTTGCAATGCATTCCCTGCCTCCTACCGGTGAAAACACCAGAAAGTGGATTTCTCCCCCATTTCGGGTCAACAGCACTCTCCTCTGTGACACTGCCATGGTGAACACCCGAAGGAGAGGCAGTGTTCCTCAGGGTGTTGTCTTCTCTGTGAGCAGCCAGCTCAGAGACGTGGCACCAACTCATCCCTATCTCCACATCCATGTGGCCATCCATCCCTTATGTAGACCCTGAGCATCCGCCACAAAGGGGCCTCCAGCGTCACTTTCTGACATGTTCAACAAGCCACTAACTAAGCATCACAGGAATTCACCCAAATTCTTTTCTGTTTTAGTTCTTCATCAAGCAAATTCAAGACTATTTCAGTATTCTCTGTATTTATGAAGCAAAATTCAGGGAACTTTGACTTGTTCTTACAGCACAACACTGTTAACAGTCTGAGGCTCGCAGAAACCTCTTGTAGTAATCCTAAGCAAATAAGAGCTCCCAAATAAAAGCAGAAAAATGAAGATAAAGCATATTTAATGCTCTTACACAAGTCAGGGAAATTGGTATCCCATTTAGGGGTCAGAAAAACATACAGATAATAGAACTCTTTTTCCCAGGCCGAAAACAGTTATTCATTTTAAACATAAATTGCGATGCTTCCCAAGCCTTGGGGTGAAGGCTGTGTTCAACTGCACCTCTGTAGTGGTGGGTGCAGATATCTGCCATCCCACACCTGGGCACACAGGAGTGTTTTTCATTGGTATTGTTTTTACAAACAGCCTTTCCAAGCAGTTCCAGGTGGTTCTGTATTGCTGGCAGAAAAGTAGCCACTAATCTTGCTTTCCTGCTCTCCGCGGTGTAAATTAAAGGTCCTCCAGGACTGTTTGCTCCAGAAAGACAACTTGTGGTAGTAACAAGCCATTTACAGCAATGAACCCGAAATAAACAATTTGGACATTTTGATTCTCCACACACTTCAGCTTGAAAGGGAAGTAAAATAAGCATGTGGACTTGTGGCTCTGCCCATGTGCAAACAATTTTAAAGACAATTAACCTTTCAGTTGTTAGGCTAAAATATAGCAGTGTGTTGGAGCCATCTATCGTGCTTCTGCTTACATCCAGTAGCTCTCCCTTCTGAAGGTAACTCAGAGAATGAGTAAATACACTCTTCCAGAGCTCCTGCTGTGTCCCGAAACAAACAGGAATCTGCTATTATTCGCGTTAAGCATGCTAATAGAATCTGAACAGAAAATTGGATCACTAGGAAAAATAAATTCATCTATGAAAATTTTACCAGAGCCATCATTAACACAGATCAGCATGTGTAATGTAAAGCGTGTGCTCCAGTGGTCTTAAATACAAGAAAAAAGTATGTCTTGGTAAATTAGTTCTCTGGAGGCCAAAGCTGAGAACGGAATAAGAGCATATCTTCATTTTCAGCAAACATCAATTCTTTTTCATGGGAGTATCATTAAACAATCCTGTCAGCGCTAAATTTCTCAGGGAGCATTCCAGGGCAAAAGTCCCCTTTCCTCTGAGCTTTTTCTCATGCCAAATAATCAACATTTCAGCAATGTTTCACCCATTTAAGAGTGAGCCTTGCTGCACAGAGTGGAGGATAACGTGCTCTGAGTTGTTGTCACCTGGTGCATCACCACCTTGCAGCAAGGGTTTCACTTTGCCCTGGTGACCAGAAGATAAAACCATTAAAGAGGTGTTAAGACCAAATCTATAACACTGTGGGATGCTTTGCTGGGGTCATGCTTAGTACTGAAGATGGGAAGAGTGGGTCCATGGCAAACAGATTGGCTGGAAGCAAGGGAAAGCAGTGTTCATGGACAGACCTGGCACCATCCATCCAACCAATAAAGCATGTTCCAATCTGGACATGAAATAAGGAAGAGAATCTCTGTTTTGAGTGAAACCAACATCCAGATTTTACTATGCTAGCCAGATTAACTAGATCATGCATTTTTTAATTTCACAGTGCATCAATACAGACACAAAGTGCTCAAAATTGGCCTTCCAATATTTGAAAAAAGCATATAAACAGGAGGGAGAATGACTGTTTATAGGGGTGGATAGTGAAAGGACAAGGGGGAATGGTTTTAAACTGAGGCAGGGGAGGTTTAGGTCGGATATTAGGAGGAAGTTTTTCCCCTAGAGGGTGGTGAGGCACTGGAACAGGTTGCCCAAGGAGGCTGTGGATGCCCCATCCCTGCAGGCATTCAAGGCCAGGCTGGATGTGGCTCTGGGCAGCCTGGGCTGCTGGTTGGTGACCTGCACACAGCAGGGGGTTGGAGCTGGATGAACACTGTGCTCCTGTGCAACCCAGGCCATCCTATGATTCTATGCTTATGATCTCAAAATTACTGATTCAAAACCATAACTCCAGAGCTGATGACAAAGCTCTGAAATTTCTGAGGAAAATCACATTTTTTTCAGCTAAACATAAAACTCAGGAAGTACAACGTTTGTACCAGCATTCACACCAGCACCCAGAGAGGAAAAAAAGGAGAAAGAGAAGTTATCTTACTTCATAGTGGAGGTTCAGTCTTCCTTGGTTGAAACTCCTCACCGCAGAAAAGAACTTCAAGAGGTGGGTTCTGAAAACCACTTACATTAAAAGGTGTCACCACCTGCGCGTAACTAAATGAACTTCCTTACCTTGTGGCGCCCAATAAACGTTGAAACTTTGGCTTTTATTTGTCCCAGTTGCACTCCATGGAGTGCTACCACGTTTCTTGAACATCTGGGACTCATCTTATCTCCGCTAATGACTCACTGGTCTGCAGAAAGGCATGCTGAGGCGCAGATGTGCGGCGTCACACGGGTTTAATGGCATGCAAAGGGAACAAATAAAAAGGTACGTGTTAACGATGAGGGGGGTGAGTGCACGCAGTTCAAGAGGTAGAGGGTTTACATGGCAAGGGGGAGGCAAGCAGCGAACCGCTGCCATTGGGAATGCACCAGGCTGCTCCTCTCGCTTAGGCACGGTCGTTGGGCTGGGGAATGGGCCGCCGCTGCCATCCAAAGCAACGGGATGCAAGGACGCATCAGTTGAATCCTATTTTTGCTAAAGAAGATGACGACTTTTTCACAAGTGGTTCATTAATACAAATTTGACTTTGTCAAAGACGTGCATCTTTAAACCGTGCTGCTGAAGAAGAAAAGCTATTTCAGCAAGTACTTCTATGCTAAATACAAGGGGATTCACAACCAGAAAGAATATTATATTTTGGAATAAATTTGTGTTAGGATTTTATTACTAATTCATTACATTCTTAATCTGAAAAATCCTGAAGCAGCACAACTACTTTAGAATTATCATTAATAATTACACTGATACTGAATTCTTTTATGCAAATAGTACGGTAGACTTAGAGATAGGACCCTTCGTAAACCTCCTGAGTGTTTGCAGGAAGTTTAATTCATTTCATATCTCCTCCAGTTTGCAAATGAGGTGTGAAACAATTGTCTGTTTCTAGGAGGTGTCAGCATCAGAGTACACACACAGCACCGTTAAGTTAATGGATCGGTATACGCTGCCACCCAATATATCCAATGTCACGCAGCCATTGGGTGAGGTCAGCCAGATACTATTAATTAAGACTGTTGATTGAGTGCTGACGGTGTGCACAGCACCGTGTGGCACCTTGCAGCGAGCCCAAGTTCTCCAGCTGCCCACTGTCCCCAAGGGGTCTGGCGTTGAGGTGCACATCACCATGGGATGGAGACTGGGACAGTGCCAACGAGGCAGGAATCACTCACTCCCATCATTAGGAACTCCTCTGCTTTCCCCAAGGAGAGATGAGCTCCTGAGCTCACACGCATCGGGATGACTGATTCATGAGCAGCTGCAACCAGCCTCCCAGATACCTTTTTTTTTTTAAAGGAAAGCATCCCGTTGCCAAATATTTCTGCGAAAGAAACAAAACAATTTTGCTAAAGATATTTCATTTGAATACGTTGCGCCTGAGCCTCATCCTGGAGTATCTCAGCTTTCGCATCAGTCTCTGCTAATGAGTTTAGCTCCCTGGGTAATATGTGTCTGGTAAATTTTTCAAGAACTGATCATTAGCAATGTTTTGTATATTTTATTTTCTTGTTTTCACTGTATATAGAGTTGTCATTTTTAATTCATTGCCCACTGGAATTTTATGAAGGAAAACTTACATTCTTTTAAAAATAATATGAGCGTGCTGGCACAGATTGTAACAGAAGCATTCTGTGCTGCAGGTGAAATTTTCTGATTCGACTGCAAGTATGTGAGAATCCAGGCACCGAGAGCAGAACTGTGCTGAAAAATTGCAACCACTGCAGAGAGGAGCAATGTGTTCATATTGCCACACCAGGTCAGGAAAGAGTCCTTAACCTCCCCTGCATGCACCGTGGCCATGGCAGCTCCTGAAGCTGCTTCTGCCCTCTGCCATCAAATTATCTCCCTCCCCATAAATCAGGTCTCTAACAGTCTTCTTACTGTATGGTATTTAAAAGCACATAGTAGAATCATCAGGTAGTTTAACCTAATTTAGCTCTTTATCTATTAAATTTCTAAATTGAGACTAAATATGCTTCTGTGCATAATGGTTCGAGAAAAACTCAGGCAAAGGTTTGCAGTGGAGTGTTACAGTGCAATACAGCACTCACTGTTAACACATTCCTACTTTTCAATTTACTGTGTCACCGAATCAGAGTGCTGACATATTTGTGTATTTCATCACACAGACCTTATGTTTGATTTCCACTTCATTCTCCCAGGTTGCAGCTGAGTCCCTGTAGTGCCCAATGGGACCAGCCTTCCAGTGCCACCAGTGAACTTTCAGTTCAGCACAGGCTGAATGTCCAGAAGGAAAACTATCTATTAGAATCAAAGATTGGCCTGGGTTGCAAAGGAGCACAGTGATCTAGCTCCAACCCCCTGCTGTGTGCAGGTCGCCAACCAGCAGCCCAGGCTGCCCAGAGCCACATCCAGCCTGGCCTTGAATGCCTGCAGGGATGGGGCATCCACAGCCTCCTTGGGCAACCTGCTCCAATTATTAGCTTTCTTCACCCATTTTTTCCCATGGAGAAACACCGAGCTCCATGGAAGCATCAAGTTCTCCAACACCTTTCAATAATATACAAGACCAGAGAGGTTCCACCAAGGATGTGTGCAACTATGAAGCTGAGCAGCTGATGGGAGTCAGTCAGCTCTTCCTTCCCTCAAACAAACTTCACAGCCACAAAGCTCAGAGCCAGCAGCTCCTTCCTTCAGCTCACAGAGCACAAACCACCTGCGGGATGTTTCAAAACTGCCTCCAGAATGCATCGATGGGGTTTGCTCAGACACCGCTGAACTGGAAAATCCCAGGCTCAGAGCTCAGCATGGAAGGCAGAGCGTACAAACAGGGCTTTTTTTCCCCACACACTTGAGTCGGCATTTTAGAAAACATTTTCTCTCTCTATTTCTTCCACGACCTGGCTTGGGGGATTTCACTTTCTCAAGCATTCCAGCAGAGCAATGCAAATCAGCAGCTAACGCGTCCCCTTCCAAACCTCCTCCACACATAAAGAATCCGGTATTCGTGTCTCGGGATGTGTCACAGATTAGAAAAAAATCAACCAGAGCACCTCCCGAATTCCTGCTGGCGGTCACAGATGCCTTTTGCCGTGACGCTCATTGAGGGCGAGGCCGAGCATTTAAAACACTGCAGCAAAACATACTGACAACTGCAGTGCCTCTCAAGGAGCCTACGGAGCACAACAGTGTGGACACGTTGCTGAGGACTGTGCATATTATATGACAGCATATTTATCTGCTTTTGTTCGCCCTTTGAAAACTCATTTTATTGTGATTAAAGAAGATGGATAGTCAGAATAAGTTATCGGGTAACCGAGCCCAGATAGCGGAGGACAAGGAAATATTTGACATCTTAGTGGTAATTTTTAATCAGAAGGCCTGCTCAAAAAAAGAAATGAATGCATAATAAAATGATTCCACAAGAGAAAAATGCATGACTTCAGTCTTACCCATAACATTATAAATGGATTTTGTCAGCCTACAGTCTTACAAAGCTCATTGATAGTAAATTAAATTTGGTCAGTTTATAAAGGTATTGCTTTCATGTTTCTCTCATAAGATCTCACATTCCTCCGAGGTTTGGAATCACCTTGCTTCTCCTAGCTTGTCTCCTGTCTTCTATTCTTCATTACACAACAGATGACCTATCAGATATTCTTCTTCTACTCCAACAGATTTCCCGTTGCCAACCTTCAATGAGAATAAAGCCTGCAAACCTTTTTATCTTCATTCTGCTGCTGTTTCCATCCTGGGTTTGTTGCTTTTTTTTTTTTGCTTTTTTTTTTTTTCTTCCTAAAGATCGTTTGCCAGCATTGCTTTCTCAGTTTTACCCAGTGGAACAAGCAGCGCCTTCTGAACTGACAATCCTGACTTTTTGCAGCTTGTGATTTTTCTAAAGCATGACAACTTCTTGCATGAAGACATGGCAAACCTTTTCAGATAAGGAACTCAAAAAAAAAAAAAAAGAAAAGGAAGAAAGAAAAAAAAAAGAACGGCCTTTCAAAGAACAGCGGTGGTTACCGCAGAATGAAACAAGTCTCTCATGTATTAATTTAATTCAGTCATACCTTTTCCATGACAAGAACAATTAGAATCGTGGTGTGGGTGTTTTTTTTTTAGCATGCTACATTAAATTGTTTTTTTCTTCTGTCAGGAAAGGTGCATTATGACACAAAGTACTTTTTTTTTTCCTGGTGACATATAAAATTTTAATATTGTTGGATATACTTTATTCTGTATGACAAACATCATAGAACCACAGAATGGCCTGGGTTGCAAAGGAGCACAGCGCTCATCCAGCTCCAACCCCCTGCTGTGTGCAGGTCACCAACCAGCAGCCCAGGCTGCCCAGAGCCACATCCAGCCTGGCCTTGAATGCCTGCAGGGATGGGGCATCCACAGCCTCCTTGGGCAACCTGCGCCAGTGCCTCACCACCCTCTGGGCAAAAAGCTTCCTCCTCATATCCAACCTACATTTCCCCTATCTCTGTTTAAAACCTGAACATGAATTGAAATAAATAGGATACGGATTACTGCCAGTGCACTGCAAGCACAGACATGTCTGGGACAACATTTGTTAAAGTATTACCCACTGTGGATATCTCCTCTGTCACTTGGCACGTTAATTATTGGGCCATCAGTAGTCATAGGAGGGCAGAGATGGATGCCATGGTTTATTTTTGGGTAATTAAGCATAGAAGGGTAAGAGGAGGCCCAGAAGCAAGAAGAGGTGATGCTGCAGAAGGGAGGTGCATCCTCCTGTGCCCCAGGTGCCCTGGCTTTGCTCATGCAGAACACGCTTGCTCCTGATTTGGCCCACAGATCCAAAACAGAGGGGCTGGGGGAGGGCGGTTTGAAAAGGAATTCCTAGCAGGGATGGCAGAGATGGAGTTTGTTTTGCACAATTCTCAATGCAGTTGATAGAAGTCAGAAGAAAAATGCCAGATTCTTTGTGCAGAGAAAGGCATTACCCACACCTTTATCTCTGCTCTTCAGAGGGATTCTCATCGATACTCCGCCTGGGCAGAACGCTATTAAGACGTATGGAAGTGAGGACAGCAGCTGCTACAAATGCAGCTGAAGGAGGGTAAGTCAATAGATCCTTACCTACAGAAACAAAACTATTTTATCCCTCTTCCATAATGGGTTTGGAGAACAGCTATCAGATTATATTATCTTATTGTAAATGTGAATGGAGGCAAATAGCCTTCTCCAGCTCTAATTTAACAGGAAGATTGAATCAATATATGTGAGAAGATGAATCAAGTGTCCATTTCCTCGAACTGATAGCAAAAATAACGTGATAAAGCAGGAAAAGCCCTACTGTACCAGTACTGGCATTTAGCTATGAGGTTTTCACTCAGTACCAGAGGACAGTGGGGCTCTTCTGAAGGGGGAAGCCCAAAAGTGAGAGTGTAGAAGGCACTGCAAAAAGAAACAAGCACTGTGATTTCAACTATTCACTGATAACTTCAGCTCAGTAGCAAATGTGTCAGCTCATTTGCTTTTCCCTTTTGCCAGCCTGGAAGTGGTGCAGAATGGGCACCTTAAAAACATTTATTATCATACCTGCTATTGCCAATTCACACTGGCAGCATCTCCACCATAAGCACCCGCCCTGTACCAGTTCCAAACTGACTTAAGGAGCAATTTTGGAAAACTACAGAGCAGCAGACAGTAATACATCACCTGCTCTCTGCAGACTTGCCTGGGGCCAGGCAAAACAGTTTAAAGGTGAGAGAGCATGCAATGTGACTTGATCACACCGTACCTCCTCACCGAGCTTCTTTCTGTCAAAGCCATCAGCACCACTCACTGCCTTAAATTTTAGAGAAAATTAAACTATAAGTGCAAAACGGTGCCACTGCCACAGCTGTTGCATTTTCAGCAGTAATGACCAACCTCCCAAGCTTTTATACAGCTTAGCAAGTTTCTCGCTGAGACAATATGCAAAGGAGAAAGATGAAGTCAGATGATTTTGGCATTATCAGTGTATTGATTCTGGAAAATTCAGCCCCAATTCTGTTTCCAACTCTGGCAGAGACTTTGGAAGTGCCGTTGAAATTCTCACTTTCTTCACCCCATTTCCCTACCTGTATGGAGACAACAGTAATTCCTTGCTCTCCTCCTTTGTGCTGCAATGGCAACACAGATTTTCTCCTGACAGCACACTGAAGAACCTTTCCTGAACAGACCAGCGTGTGATATAGTACAGATATGAACTTTCCCCTTAAAGTTAGTTTTCCTTAAAAATATAAAGAGAAGAAAAAAATGCCTATATGAGTAAGCCTTAGAGTCTGTACAGCCTTTCAAATAGAGATCTGCAATACCACCATGCAAGAACTGAGGTTGGGTGGTACCCCTGGAGGCCATTTAATTTACCCAGAATAACAGTTTTAAAGCTTTTATTCACACTAATACAACTGCACAACACATTTGCTGCTGGTTACTCTGAAACACCACCCAGAACAGCTCAAGTCAGGTCTATTCTGCCATACACGAGAGAGAAAACCTTTTCTGTCTTCCCTCTAGTTCTGTCAGCTATTTTCATCTTTGTTTCAACCCCCATCATCCTTTGAAAAATATATCCCTACATCTGTGGTTCTTTCTGAAAACTTATTCTCCTTTTTTCCTTCCGCTTCATTTATCACTGTCCTCTTTTGCCCTCTTCACCCCAGTGCTGAATATCCCACAATGGACACTGACTTCTCCTGACACTGAGGTCAGTGGCTGTGCAGCCATCCCACAAAGACTGTGCAGTGCCCATTTTTACACAGATGGCTCTCAGAATTACCTCCCTCGTCACATTCTGTCTCTTTCATTGAGCCTTGTCTTCCACTCTCTCTTTTGACGCCTATTCATAAATATCTCCGTGCAAATCCTAATTTGAAGCGACCAAAATTAGACTCCTGATTTGACCTGGGACATTCTCCTTCCACAAATTCACTGTCAGCTTTGTCAATACCCTCACCTGCCATTCAGAACTGTAAATGAAGTGGTCATCGATGATAGCACCATACCCTTTACATTTTTGCCAACTAATGGTGACTACAATGACAGAGACAGGAAGATAAAGAGTATCTCTGCTATTACATCTAAGTGCATTCATGCTCAGCAAGAACTTTAGTTCTTACCAGTGAAAAATATTTAACATACATTTAACGGGCTGCTCATGGAGTGGTGGAGTTTCTGTCCCTGGAGAAATTCAAGAGCCATGAAATGTTGCACTGAGGGACACGATGGGATGGGTTGAGGTTGGACTTGGGGATCTGAGAGGTCTTTCCAAAGATAATGACCTATTGTTCCATTTACAGACATGGTCAGTGGGCATGGTAGTGGTGGTTTGGAGTGAGACTTGGGGATCTTAGCAGTGTTTTCCAAGCTTAATGATTCTATGATTAAATAATATGTCCATAGGACCTAGTCTGGATGCGCTAAACTTAAAATCTGGAAATACAGCCTATTAGCTGTTACAGATTTTCTGTAACTCATCTGAGAAAAAATATTAAATATTAGCAAAAAGTATTTAAAAGGATCACTAATTAGAAGAGGATGCTAACAAGATGGCTTATAAAGTGAAAAATGGAAGTATATGTTACGTCTGGGCTTCTAGAAAGGCAGTGCACTCATATTGCCCCTATGCACATCTAATTTCTTCCCAGTCTCAGTAAGGCCATACAGAGGAAATAATTTGCACGATGTTTTACAGGTGAGAATGAAAATCCTGTACATCCACACACCCTTCAGCAACACGGACTCAATGAAGGCCACCTGAGAGCACGCAGAGTACCAGATGAACACAAGTATGGTTGCCCAGGCTCTGGCCATCAGCGTTTGGAAAGAGCAGAGACAGCCTTGGATCTTGGCACGGAGCTCAGTGTGTAGCTGAGTCCCACTGGTCAACACCCCAGGATCTCAGCAGCCATCATGCTTTTTTCCCTGATCCATTCCCACGTGGTACTGTTAGACAGAGATGGGACAAAGAAAACGAAGAAATCAGCAAATGGTTGCTGCAGGAACACAAGTGCCTGAAGCCCTCCACTGCCTTCCCATACGCAACAAAAGCGGCCTTCCTTGCTATTACCACAGAATGAACGAGCAGAAAACTCTAATTTCAATATTCTTCTAAAAATCACAGATACTGCAGTACCTGCCAGATTTTCTGCTTCCTTTCCTCCTTGCTACAACAGTGTTTTCAACATAACAGTTACTGACTTCGACTGCCAGACTCTGTCATGTGGAGAAGCGACATGGCTCTCCTCCTGCCGCACGGCTGCCGTCCTGCTGCAGCTCACACATGCCTTCTGGCTGTAGACGCTTTCAAGATCCCCCAAAGGCTTCCTCGCTCTGTCAGAAAATCAGTGAGCATCTTGTTTTTGTGCAAGATGTTGTTTGTTTGGTTGTTTTTTTTTAACTTTTTTTTTTTCCCCTTTAATTTAGGATCTGGAACAAAAAAAAAGGGCATTGTCTTGAAATGGAAAAAGCATGCACTGCTGTCTGCCAGGTCCTGCAGCTGTTTGAGGAGCAATGAAAGTTGTTCTGGCTGAGTTCAACAGTGAGCACTCAATGCTCACGGTGGGCAGATCCCCCCTGTGAAAGCACTAATGGCAGGTTCACAGTGATTGTATCATTCCTACAAAGGTACTTACTGTAGATCAGACAAATTAAAGCCTTACTCAACCTCAGCTGGCTCATTTATTTTGATGTAAATACACCTAGGATGATGAAGATGATCCTAGGTGCTCGCACACAAAAACATAAGTCTTCCTAGATGACACAAAGGAAGTTCAGGGTGGAGATGAATAATTTTTCCAATCAAAGACCATTAGGATTTCAGCAATGTTACCAGCACAAATGAAAGCAAGACTTCAGGAGGAGCTTGTTACCCAGAGGGTGGTGAGGCCCTGGCACTGCTCCTGGAGGGCTGTGCTGCCCCATCCCTGGAGGTGCCTAAGGAAGGGCCCAGGGAGCCACTGGCATTCAGCCCACTGCAGAGGTTGAAGGTCCAATCCCAACTCAAACCATACCACGATTCTATGACTTGTGATATTTCTTATTAAAGAGTGCATCCCATTTTGCCTACTGCTAACTGATCAGGACTCACACCTGGGCACAGGGACTCCAGCCTGTCCCTATGATTTGCTTCATTCAGATGAAAAACCACAGTGGCAACGTTTTCCAGGTTGAGACCATTGATCTGACCACACTGGTGTTCTTGAACTCTCATACCTTGAGTAGAAAAGTCTCAGCAAAATTGGAAATTCTGGCCTTTCTTGCAGGTGAGCCTTTATCAGAGGAACAGGGAACAGGCAGTGAAACAACTGCTGGTAAGTCGATTTCAGGAGATCTGCATAAAGAAACAAACCCACTTTCAGGCTTAATTGCCTTCTGCCAATATAGCAGTTGGCCTCCACAGCCCCCAAGGCTCATCCCCTCAATCCTCACAGACAGGGGTGGGGATTGCTTGGTCTGACTTGCTGGCACCCAGCAGTGCTGTCAAGGCTCCCAGCAGCAGGAGCTGAAAGCCAGACACCAAGCCTGTGTGCTAAGGAGCCCTCGTACTGGGTTGCAGTAGGGCTCGTTGCTGGTATGCCCTGAAGTGAGTCTGATGTTGGATGAGAGCAGCCCATAAATTCACGCTTGCAGTTTGTTTCATATCGAAGCTCTTTGATTTACTTACGAAATAAAGTGTCTTCTGCTGCACCATTCAAATGTTATATACAGATTTAATCACCAGCCCCATGATACTTTGTGTTATTCGCAAAGCTGTGCCTCTGTACATCTCAGATTCCTTTCTTTTTTTAAGTACCCATAAGGTTAAGAAGAAGAAAAACATACACCATCAACAGAAGTAAAACACAGGGACGTCAGTGACATTTTTCTTTCTACATTCTTATTCCTAACCCAAATGACATGATCCAGGGGACTCACCTCAACTCCTGAGTGCTTGGGATTGCTCGTGCATCATGAGACAGGCTCTGTCACTGGCATACAGCACATCATAAGGACTGGAACACCACGAGTGGCTTGATGCTGCAGTAACAAAAAGTACACAGTCTGCTGGGGAGGGGAAAGGGTAAAACAAGGAGGAAAGGAATAGAAGCGAGCATCTGGATTCAATTTAGGAGAAGAAAAGGGTCCCTTGAAAGCAGGAAGACCTTAGGAATAAGAGTAAGGAGAAAAATCTTAAAAGAATAAGGGGGGAAAAAGAAATGTTGAAATAAAGATTTGAATTGAAAGGCTCATACTTGCTTATCATCTGTCAAGGCTGAACTTCTCAACCTCCTGACATATCAAACCCAGCATGCACTTCCCCAACCCCAGCCACATCCCCATACTCCCCCTCACATCTTCCCAGTTCTCCCTCACCTCCTGTTTGCCAAAACTTTTCTCAGCTCCCAGGTATGGGACCCAGCTTACCCCTTCCAGTAGGTCTCCAGGATTTGTTGGGCCCTCCTGCAGCAGGACCACAGTTGGGGCACGCAGGGAACGTGGGTTGGAAGGCAGCATATAACAGCTGGGCAGCTCTGTTTGGCCAACCCTGTCTCTTTGGACAACACTCCCAGACATCGGGTCTGGATTCATGGAGATCCTGTCTAGAGTCAGGAGTTGGACCCAATGGTCCTTGTGTGTCTCTTCTGGCTTGAGATGTTCTGTGGTTCTACAGTTCCATGCTGGAGACTGGCGAGCAGAAGCCAAATGGACAGCAGCACAATGCTGATAATAGGCTATGATTAAAGAGAGAACTGCTCAGCACCCCACAGAGAGAAAGGAAGAAGTGGCCTTAGTTCTTAAGTGGAAGTAACACTCATTGTATTTGTTATTTTAAGCAGCTTTGTCTTTCTTCAGTGTCTGGCCATAGCCAAATTCAGCCCTGCTGTAATTTGCCCATCATTTGCCCATACTGTTTGTTTCAGGACAAGCAATTCTTCCTGCCAAATGTCTACTTCTAATCCAGTAATGACGACCATGAGGAAAGAAAAATAGATTTACTCTATGTTCCCTGTTGTACTGACTTTTCCCAGTGCAGACTTGCAACCCAAAGTCAATTTCTTTTATGTAGCAACAATATTCCTCACCTTCATGCATTTGAAAGGGATTGCATCTGGATCACCAAATTTGCAGGTCAGCTCTGCGTCCATTAGAGAGAGACGGGCACTCACATTTCCATAAAAAAATCAAAGCCAGCAGCGTCCAGGTGGATGAAACCAAAGCTGTCTGGGAAGAACAGGAGGAGGGGAGAGGCTGATCTGGTGCCAGAGGGCATTGCTGGGAATTTTCACACTTGCTCTGCAAGCCAGCTGGGTCAAACAGAAGAGACCATGTGCATGCCATGCTCAGCTGCCCCATGGAGAGCTAAAGCCAAGCTCTGACACAAGGACACAGTCAGCTTTGGAAAAATGAGTAATGAAAACGATTACCGCATCCTTCAGCAAAAGCATCACGGGAACAAAGTCTGACTACCGGGTAAAAAATCAGAGCAAACACACAGCTTGGGCTGTTACTCCTTAAGTCTCCTCTCTGTTTCTCCTGGAACCACAGCTACACCCCCCTGCATGAAAGCACAGTGCAGGACAGACAAAAAAGAAGCCAGGAGTCCCTCTGTGCTTGCAGAGGTGCCTGGTTAGAACAGGGCCACATGACCGAAGCAGGTTCAAGGTATAAAAACCAAGAATTGAAAACTTTGCTCATATATATTCTTCAAGTGGTGTTTAATACAGCTTCTTTTGTTTGTTTTGACAATGGATCTTATCTTTTGGTAAGGGCTGTGTTCAGGGCTATTATTACCCTATATAAAAGCCTCATAGTCTTTCTTTCCACTTGTTCAGCACACCAGAGTGGCATAGCAAATTTAATCGAAGAACGCAGCTCCAGGGAGAGCCTTTTGAGACTCTCCCCTTTTTCATAATGCTGTTATCTCCTCTTCCTTGTGTTGGGGATGCATAAAAATCACAAAAAAGTCATTCTGAGTATATTCTTCCTGATAATTATTGTCAGACTCCGAGATAAGTACCCTACGTGATGTAATGTGTGTTAGAACCGACTCTCTGAATGCAAATCCTGCGACTCTTATAGGCCCAAACAATGGTCGCCCTAAACACTAGGGCCTGGTATTTTGCCACAGACAAGAGAGAGCTTTGATTTCTTGTGTTTTGATAAGGCACAATCTGGGTGCCTTTATCTCAGCTGTTATATTTAAAGATGACATTCTAGCCTTGCCGCCTCGCCTATTGTTTTGACCCTGATTATCTCCAAATGTTGTTGTTTAGTCAAACTCACCAGTTTAATGAAAGGCCTGCTCCCAATTTAAGGAAAATTATTTAAATGCAGAGTATCCTATACACTGCGGTTTCGAAAAGAACTAGGCGGTTAATCAAAAGTTAATTGTATAATTCTCATGCAGATTAGGGCCTCTTGCAAATGAATCCCAGGTTGTGATTATTAAAAAAAGGGAAAGTGCTGGAGTAATGCACAAGGGTCTTCAGTCTGGTAAACAATCAGCTAAGGTTTAATTTGTGGTAAACAAAGTGCTGATACACTGGGGGTCTCCAAAGGAGACAAAAAGGTGAAAATAAATTAAAAAACAACATACAGATATGATCTTTTTGTTTTTTTAGGCATCTTTCAAAAACACCGGCTAAATGAATAAGAAGTAACCCATTAATATTGACTGGCAGCATCCTGGCAATATGCAAATGATAGCGGTCGTATAATTATACCCCAACCCTCGGACGGGGATCCTGGCCACAGAACGTTCACACCACCTCCAATAAACACCTATGTGTTGCTCCCAGGTACAATAAATAGCTGTAATGAGCAGCCTGATTAATCACAAACTGTTTCTCTATATGCCGATAAACAGCGTTGGCAGAAAAGAGCACAAGTGGTTTGTTTACAGCTCACACGTGTGCTCTGAAGGTATCTGCGCTAAGGAATGAGCCAGCAATGCTTCCACTGGCAACAAACCCTTCCTCAGTCAAACGAAAAAGAGCTGCCGAAGTCGGTCTTTGAAGCCTTTCAGACTGAAGCAGTGAAAATGATTTTGACCGAATGGTTTTTACGAGCTGGATTCATCTGCGACATGAAGTAAGCAATGTGAACAGCTATGGGAAGGCCATGGGGCTGCAAAGCCCTCTGCAGTGGTGCTGTCGAGTGGGATGGTAGGAAGCAGTAACACCAGCCTCCTTGCCATCAATTACCAAGAATTACACTTTCACTAGCCTGTCTATCTCCTGCTGAGGCCAGACCAGGAGCATCCCCTGTCCAGGCACTGCCAGCACAGCCCTCACCCTGGTCAGCTCTGCAGCGGACATGGTGCATGATGCTCACCTCGGCTTTTGGTTGGCAGAAGCAACCCAATGTATGTTTCTTCTCTGCAGTGAAGAGGCTCACCCTCAGCTTTCAGGTCTATTGCATCCTCACCCAGATGCTGGTGAATTAAGCAAGAACTTGAATACCTTCTTAGCTGGCCACACTCAGGCAGGCAGAAGTCTCCTAGAGGAGGAGAAGAATCATAGAATCACCAAGGTTGGAAAAGACCTAAAAGATCATCCAGTCCAACCGTTCACCTATTCCCAATAGCTCCCATAAAGAGGCTTATGTATGTTTGGATAATTACATTTCTATACATACAAGCTCACAAATACAAATAGATATACATCTCCGTCCCTATGCGTTCATTTAGGTATGTATAACACCATAATACCCACTTTTTTTGTATTCCACACCAAGTAGAAAGAAGTGGGACTGTTATGGCAGCAGTCAGAACCACAGTGAAAGCATTAGCAGAAAACACACAGAGGTTTTGATGGAATTTGGCACAGTTTCTGAATGCATGAGATCAAATATGGAAGGAGAAAGATAAATTAAGCAGAGGAAACTATCATTCCACTTTCAGTACCTAAATGCTGTAATTCACTGCAGTTTCAAGGAGAAATGGATGAAACATATTTCTAAATACTTAACAATTCACAAGATTACAGTAGTCTGCAAAATATGATGATTTTACAGAAACCACAGCAATATTTTAGAGAATATTTTACATAAAAGATAACCACCAAAGATAGCAAGCCTCCTATAATTTGTGCTGCAGCCTCATGGAGGTGAAGGAAATGCTATCTGACATTAATTACTAATTAAAGGCACCCACGTACTTGCTTGTAAATGGAAGAAGATTGCTAACCATCGAGACTAATTTGTGTCAGAAGGGGGTTTTATTTTATTTTTTTCCATTTTTTACAATGTTTTATTTGAAAACGAAAGCATGAAAAATGTTGCCTTACAAATAAAAGCCAGGGAATTATCAATGGCCCCCTTTTACCTAAAAAAATAAAAACTCAGTTCCAAATCTGCCATTAAAATAATTTCCCAGGAAGGTGAAATCTCCCTGCAAACATCTCAGAACTCCATTGTGGCACTGACCCACACATCTGTACTCTAGAACCAAGCAGCTGCAGCAGAACTCAGCTGTGCAGATCCTGCCCTGCCGTCTGACCTCCCGTTATCAGCATGGCTTTGTCCTACGTTTGTAAGAGGGAAAGCAAATGGTGAACATGCCAACCTGGAGTGTCTCAAGGCCATGACACAGAGTTTGAGGTCGCAGAGGAGTCTCGGAATAGCAGAGATGTCTCAATAGAACTGCCCAGGGTGCAGGTGAGGGTAACGCTGTCTTCCTGCACGTTTCATCAGACCATTGATGCTACCGACTGAATCTTGCATCAGAGGAAGACTTTTGAAACTAAATTGTTTGGTAATAAGCGTTTTCAATCAAAACACAGGGGAGACTTTAAAAATTCACTGCGCATAAATAAAATATTTGATCTTTCTGACTCTTATTTTCCAACCCCTTACAGACACTTCATGCTCATATTGACATTAAACCTCAATATCGATGTAGGGATGATGAAACGGAGCAGCGCGGTGTAAATATTTTAGGAGGATGCAGTGGGACGTTTTCTCAAATGCAGGTGTTTTTCAAGTTCTCAGGCTTACTGCCACCCAACATGGGGTGAGGTGAGCACAGCCCCACAGCAGGCAAGGCAAGAACCACATGGGCAAAGCAATGGGCAGCCCAGCAGGACCCGAGCAGATGAGCCTGAAGCAGCAAGAAGGCACACTGGGAGGACATCAGCAGGGGCACGTGGCTCTTACTCAAGCACAGGAGGTGCCTGCTCAGCCTACGAAGTGAAATCAGTCTCCACAGCATGCATTATTTTTTTCCTTGAAAAACATATGCTTCAACGTTGTGAAATTGTCCTTTCAATGAAAATCCACGTTTTACATTTAGGTATGTTCCCTGTCAATGGAGGAATAGGCAAGCAATCAGTGCCAATGTGAAAAAAAATGGTATTTAATCTACTTTAAAAACAGCAACAAAATTCTAGTAATTAGAGCCAGGTTGCTGGGGAATAATTACAGAAGTCAATATCCAGCACCAGGAAAGCATCTACGAAGTACCAGATGGTCACTAGTAAAATAAAGAACATGAGAACTAAAATACTATGTTTCAGGGGGGGAAAAAAGAAAAAAGAGAATAATTTTCCTTTGGGGAAAACAGAGCTAATCAAAATTAACTTCTTTCATTGTGTTGTGAGCTTGTCATGCTACTCAATATCTGAATGCAAAGCTCCTCCTGCCCTCACCTGACAAGAGAGACCGAACTTTGAGCTGCACAAACAACAAATTCGAGGCAGGATTTCTCAAAATCCATTTTTGAATGGGACAAGGAAGTACTCACAGCACCTGGCACTTCATGTTTGTTAAGAACTCCTCAGTCTTATGCAATTATTTCAAGCGAAGCTCAAGAAGTTTGTTCCCCAATTAACCTTGCATAACAAAATTAACCAAAGAGAGCCCTTCTCCATCCTCCTGAGAACTTGCTCTTCACACTATGCCTGTAGGTACCCTGTGGCATCCAGCAAAAAAGTTGTGTTTTACTGAAGAAACAGAAGCCAAGAGCAGACAAAGAAAAGCAAGGGGTCATTTTGAATCCCCTGATGCCTATTGGTGACGTAGGGCTGAGGCCTTTTGCAATCTATATCTTCATATACGTGAACCACAAATAAGCATACTGAGTTAGGCATGAATTTTGTATTGGCTTGCGTGGTATTTAAATGTCACTTGAGCAATCAGAAGCAGCCAATATTACTGATATTTCTGCTCAGGGATAATTTCATTGCCTGCTAATTAACAGCTGGACAAACAGAGTAATGCTAAGCACTCTGCCCAATACCAAACGGTTGCAGCTATAAAAGATGGAAATAATTTTCATGAGTTTATATTTATCCCATGTTTTAAGGCACTGAGGTCACCTACACAAACTCCCCTACTGATAGCACAAGTGCAGATGCACTGACCTGGTAATTTATGCTCTCCCATAAATCAGTCACAGAAACAGTCAATGGCTGCATTGAGGAATGCCAAGACTGCATAAAAACAGGAGAGACAGCAAGTATAAACTGCAATTATAAAGCTTTCCATGATTAATATCTATAAGATCCGGTTCTGACTTGTACACTACTTCTCCCACTGGTTAGATAACAGGTCAGTATTGCAACGAATCCTGAAATACTTCTAAACTCCTACAAAACGACGTCAGCCATATTAGCATCATGGATGCTCCATTTTGGGGTAACAACACACAGAGGAGCCGTATTTCATCTTTAATTCATTTGAAGTGACTCCATGACATCACAGCGATTTTCCTCAGATGGTCACAGCCAACTGGTGTCACATGCATTCTAAGTAAATACGTCGAAATATATGAGCTAATATTTCTTTTATCTGGACAGCAATCAAATTAAATCAACAGAAAACAAAGTAAGATGAAAGCAAACATTTCCATTTTTTAAAGTCTCTCTCAAAAAGGAAAGAACAAATTATTTATAACACTGCAAATTTTACATGCAGGCAAGACCTTCTCTTTAGACTGCAGGAAAAAAAAGAAAGCAAGGAAAATATTACAAGCTAATGTTCAAGACTGCACAAATCCAAATTTCATAGGTGTACCAGCCTATGGAACGAGGTGTTCCCAGAGGACCATGATTCAAAATTCTATCTAGAAATGGACTAAGTATCACTTTTTGCTCCAACGTGAGCATCACAGGAGCCTGGAAACAGCACCAATGACTTTTTCTGTTGCTGTTTGCACAGAGGCAGACACTGTTCCTGTCTCTCATCCCAGTCCCACTGTGAGTCACATAGACAAATGCTGGCACTTCTCTGAATTGCGTTTCACCCAAGCCTAAAAGGCAAATGGCAGCGACTTTGCAAACCTACAGAGACTCGTTCAGCGCTTTGAATCTCTGTCAGACAGCTTGCTGCAGTTTTAAATAATAAATAACATCTTCCACATTATTGACGCATTTGTCACACAAACAAACGGTGGCAGAGAGCGGTGCCCATCTCTGTCCCCACAGCCTGGAGGTTGCCAGCCCTCACCTGTTGCACACCAGGGAGGTCAAAAGCCAAACCGGCACCCAGTGGAAAGCTGCTGTGTCTTTATCTCCTTTTTCCTGTTGGCTTCATGCCCAATTTTGCTTTCAAAGATAAAGCATACCACAGCCCTCACGCCTTCGCAGCAATAGCTGATGCTGTGCAGATTGCAGTGACAGCGATCGCGGCAGTTCAAGCTGAAGCACAACTGTGATTACAGCCCTCCTAACTCAGTTGCTCTTAATTTTCTCAAGTTCCTGTGGGGCTGAAATGTTCCATGTTTGCTCTCTGCCCAGGGGCAAACAGTTTGTTGCTGAAAGAGTCAACAGAACCTGTTTTGCTTTCTGCAAATTGTTAGAGAGAAAAAAAGCTGTCTTCAGCTCTGCAATCAGGAGACATTCCCTTGCAGCTCAGGGATGGCATTTGTGACCATTCCCTGGATATTAATGGCTATGAGGAATAAATGATGTTTGAAGAACATCACGTTCATAGACTGGGAATAACTCTGCTCACAAATAGAAAGTTCATTTGGACCTTTCAGCTGAAATCTTATTTAGACCACAGCTATGAGCAGTGGTTATTCAGAGATCTGCTTCAATTATTGCTTAAAGAAAATACAGAATGCATGGGCCCTTCAGATAACAACCAGAGGAAGAAGTGGAAACTATTACCACCATTTGATGGTGCCCAAAACAGACTACCAAGAAGCATGGAGACCTGGGTGGCACAAGGAAGCTCCTTCCTGTGACAGGCAACCTAGAACAAGCTGCTGATTGAGATAAGACAATGCCAAAGCCAAGATCAGAATGACAACTCTCGGGCAACATGCAGTGTGCTGAACTGGATCACACCCTCCCATGTGCAAGTTTGCCACCTATAAAATGGATAAAATAATCTACCTTTACTGCTTTCTTGTTAGTAAAAGAGAACAACCTTCCCTCCATGTATTCTGCTGTCCAACCTGCAGACATGGAAGAGGTGGGTGACTTCTTACCACCTGTAAAGCCTGATTCCCCATTTTCAGAAAGTTTTGCAGATGCAAATGGTAAAAATGAGCATTGTGTGATTCTATGCAGAAGTATATTTTACAAAAGCTACAAGGACGACACGCAATTTGGCAAGCACAAGCTTTTACAGCGGGCGCCAAGTTATCCAGGAATTTAATATGCAGAAATGATGCAGTCTTCACACAGATTAAGAGATATCTTAGATATTCAAACAGACATCGGTGACAGGGAACCAAGCATCAGAAATAGCAAACCAAACAGCTCTGGAAGGTCCAGAGTTAGCTCTTTTCTCTTAAATCTGAACCAAAAGAAAAAATGCTAAGCAAGCATGCAACTGTTTGTATTGTGTACAGCTTCCTCTATTTCTTGCAGTTGTTTTCATCTAGCACTGCTTGTGTTGGACATCTCCAGCAGTGGCTTCTTGCATGGGACAATGCATAGCAATGCTCTGACACACTGTTGTTCTCTATCTAGTGCTGTTCATCAAGATGTATCACCAGTATCTCAGTTTACACCAAGGCACGGAGACAGTATGTATGGAAATAATTACAGAGTTTAATTTAATGACAGCAATTGCCCACATTTCACAGCCATGCAGAGGAGCAAGGATGACAGCTTCCCTGGACGAAGGTGGCTATCACTTCCATCAATTTTGTCCCACACCTGCTCTGGTTTTCCTATTTTCTGCACAGTTCTATCACCAAGTGTGCCATACGTTGAGATAACAGCATTTATCTACAGGTCCTGCATTAGCAACCCGTGAGATCGTTTGAGGTTCTTCTCATCTGGGAGAGCCTGAAACAAGACTTTTTTTAATGCTAATTTCAGCCAACCTCCCACTGATTTCAAGACCCTGATTTTTCCCTACATCAGATCTGATGGTCACCTGGCATAATGGAGTAAGCCAACAACCTTTCCCACTTTTCCTGGGCATACCTTTGTGCAGAGGTTTGCAAATGCCTTTTAACCTATTGATAATGTAGATTTGATTGGATACAGTCAAACTTACAATTCAGACCAGGAGCCAAGTCGACTTTCTGGATGCATCTTTACAGGCAGCCTCACTAACAAATGAACAAGCTGATTTTAGGGCAGGGAGAAGTTTTCCATCAGCAGAAAGCTATGGGACTCACTGGTGGCTTAAAAACATGAAGTGTAATAGTTCAGCAAAACAGCTCCTAATCTGTGAAGAATTCTGCTTCCAGTGGCATACGTACAACATATACACACACACACACAAAGTTCTGAGCTTCATTGCACATCAATGCACATTTTGAAGACAAATATTTTGGAATGTTTAAAGATACGTAGCGTCCACATAAAAGAAAGTGATCAAAAATCAAGTTCTGGCCACAAAAAGTACCACGCTTTGCTTTTCTACTGCTTCTGAACAAGCACCACGGTGCACCTCTCTGGAGATGCGTACTCAATATGTGCTCAGAATCAATTTGTAGTATATTGCAGTGATGGACTGGAGCAGCTCCAGCCTATCGTGTCAACACGCATTTTGGGCAGGCTTTAATCTGAAGAGCCACTCGAGTGTTGTGTAACTAGGTATGTTAAACTCATTACATTTTTGATAAAATGCAGTTACTCCCTATGCACAGAAGCCACTTTCGACTTTGTAACTTGACTATTTGAATAGTTGTTTTTGTTTTTAACTGCAAAGGACGTAGTGTGCATCAGTAACTGCCAGTATTCAAGACCATTACACAGAATGAAGTAGTTTAAAACGACAGTGGTGCTCTAGGAGGAATGTGGAGCCTGAAAATACCATGCACAACACCATGAGTTCATTTACCATTTACATAGCTATTTAAGAAATAAATACCATAGGTAACAGGATGCAGTTTATATTTAGGTAAAACGATTTGTTTTGCTTCTGTACTTTCAGAGGTCAAAGATTTCAAAATATTTGCAAATAAGAACAATAGAAAGAATGACTGACTTTGAAAGAGGAAAATTAAGAGAACTTCAGTGACTTTCCTCCCTTCCCACACTATCTAAGGCAGCAGCTGATGCCTGCACGATCTTTGGCTCCTGAACACAGGACTGTTTTTTTTCCTAGGATTCCACTTTGCACACATAGAGCCCTAAAAATATTGCAAACAAAGTGAACTATGTGCCACCCCACAAAGACACCTCTTCCTTCCCACTTCCCCAGCGTTATCATCTTGTTCACAGAACTTGTTCCTTCTCTAAACGATCCTTTGCCCCCATAACCACAAAGAGATCCATCTCTCTGTGAATACCCATGCCCACAGCGACTGCCACTAATAGTCTTCAGCCATTACTGACTTCTAAATCAAGGCTAGGGAAGGGACACTGCAACCATCGTTCAATCCCCTGTTACCAAAACAAAAGCCTATCTGCAGAAATCACATTCAGCAGGGATAAAAGATAGCTAGCAGGAGCTCTATTAGCAACACCATTCAACTGCAGCTCTGGGTTTTCTCTTTCTTTGAACTCTAACCCATGCTGATCTGCAGACAAGGCGCCTGGTTCTTCCCTGGAGGAAAAGAGCACGGCTGCCCCAAAGAGCAGAGCTGGCTTTGACCTGGATGAACCAGGCTCAGAGTGTGCCTGGCTTTATGATGGAGCTCACATCATCTTCCCAAAAGTAGACCTGAAAGAAAATCCTGCTAGGAATATGCAGCTGATGTATTCATACCAGCAAACTATGTGCCCCTCAAATAAAGCACAAGGCCAAACGTCAGCAGAGTTACCTGGGAAAGCTAAAGCCACGAGCTTAGAAGATGAAAGATAACATTACAAGCTACTCATCCTCCACACTTCCTCTCTTCTGCTGGACATCTCAAAGGGAGCAGGGTATGAGACATTGGCAATACTTCTCTGTTAAGTATAAATAGAGGCAGTATGTCTTCAAACTACATGTACAGCAATGATTAGAAAATAACCTAGCAAAATGCTCACAGCATGCAGAAATTTCAGATATAAGTTTGTATATCTGAAATCTGGGCGATGGAACATCTGGGTGATGGAAAACGAAGATTTACAGATAGCCAGGAATGTACATCTAGATGTACATACACAGAAATGTGACATCTAGATGCATATGCAATAAAAAGACATCAGATACCATTGGATACCATCCTGTGCCACATGGTTGCTTCTGCTGACCAAATCAGAACCTTTCAATTTCCAACAAGGTGAACAAAAGCCCTCTAAAAATTGGTAGAAAAAAATCCTGCCAGATAGCATCATTTGACCACAGTTATTGCTGACAATGCTTTCCTTTAGAAAAGAAAATGCCTCCTGCGATTTTAATTCTGGATTGACAAACAAGTTGATTCTGGATTGACACCACAAAACCTGATTTACTTCCCATCATTTATGCATCTGTCAAAATTCAAGCCAGTTCGTTGCAGAAGTTGGTGGAGTTTTGAAACTGAAAAGTTTTACCCAGTAAATCATAAACAGCAAGGGACCAAAAAGGCCCCAGGCATCAATGGGATGAATGAATCTTTGACAAAAAGATCATACAATCACCAAGGTGGGAAAAGACCTCTAAGATCATCCAGTCCAACCGTCCACTTATCACCAACATTTCCCAGTAAACTATAAATCCTATTTCTAGGTGTAGAAGTTCATGAATGCATTTCTGAATAGGGGGAGCAACGTTTTCATTTTTGTTTGAAAAAGGATGCTGATGCTCTGCACAGGGCAAAATTACACAGGAAGAAGCTATTGGAGTTGTGCTAAACCAACACACCTGGCGAGGGCAGCTGGCAATCCTTATCCCACGATGCTAAAAGAATCGGAGTTAAATCAAAGACTTCTGCTCTAGAGTAGGGAATAAACATCAGGAGAGCAGTAATGTAATCCCAAGAGATGATTCCAAAGTAACACTTCTTTCTGCATGTGCTCTGTTTTGCCCCCCCGACAATGTTTTGAGTAAGCCAGAACATTTGTTTGAGTTTTTTCAATCCCAGACTTCGATTTTACTACTTCTATGACTTCGGAGTTTGGTTTTAATTGTTTGATTGTTACTAGCAGTTAGTAGGACAGCTCTCATGCCTATTGTATATCCGACAATAATTAAAATGCTAATGGTTGGGTATTTACAAAAAGGAGCAGGAGGAGGTATGCAACAACTACTGATGGCAGAAAATCTGAAATGGGAAGAAGAGGGGTCTTGGGCAAGGAAGGTTATGAAAGAGTTCAGTCTGAGAGCAGCAGCATAAGTCATCCAGTGCTGTACTTTTCAAGGTATTCTCCTACGACAAGACCACCTATTTCTTCTACCTCTCAATTATATTTCCAGCCCTCTTCACGGACAAATATTTACTTCCCTGCCTTAACATCATTCCTTCTCATTCAGAAAAGCCATTTACGTCAACCATTCAAACACACAAAAACATTTGCATCGATAACATGTGGAGCCACTTGTCCATCAGCTGCTTTCCACCCCTACAGTCCAGCAGCATCACCTCAGTATTAGCCACGAGCAATAACCCGGCTGCCTGCTGCCAGAGCCCATCACACACCCAAAGCCACAACGTGAGCAGGCACCAGGAAACCAACTTCCCTGCTGCACCCCTCAGCACTGCATGCTAATTGTCACGCTTGTGCAGCTGAGAAATTACATCACGCTCCTCCATGCAGCTCTGGCAGCACGCGCCAGCCCTGCCCTCCTGCAGCCCTGCTCCTCCAGCCTTTGCCCTCTCTTGAGCAGACGCCGCCAGTTGAGCTAAATTGAGTGGTGGTTTTGGAAGTGAACAAATTGGGACTAAAGAAAGACCCCAAGCTCATTTTCAATTTTGTTCTGATCTCCTGTTTGAACTCGAGTAGTTAGGAAAGCAATAAATAGGCCAGGGCCATAGGGGAACAGCACTGGATGTACATGTGGGTCAGGGGCTACCGCTAGGATTTCTTTAGGAATTCAGATTATATTATATTACAGATAAATAAATAAATAGAAATTCAAGCCACGGAAAAGTTTTGCACGGAACGTTTTGGCTATTTGTAGGCACAGGAACTGCAGCAGCACGATCAGCAGCTGAAAATAAATAAGAGCTGTATTTAGAGTGACGCTTCTTTTACTGTCTTCACACATTGTAAATGGAGCTTCCCACGTGTTACTGCTTCTGCTTCAAAATGGGCACTGGACACTGATTGCACACAATTGCTGTGGAAAGGCAGTCACTGATGGAGGCCCCATGCTTAAATCTGGCTTTAAAAAAATGCATAGTTTAATCTGTAATGCACCAATAATGTCTTTGTAGCAAAACGTCAGTCTCTACCATTACAAAATAGATGATTAAACAACACTTATTATACAACCCAAGGTTCAGCAGAACCACAGATCTGCCCATATGCTGCTTGTTCTTCTCCCTGGTCCTTCAGGTGTTCCCAAAAATACATGCTGATGTCAGTTAGGTGGTTTACTGTTAGTGGAGATGTTATTACACCTGCTTAGTGCTTTGTTGGCTATTCAGTTTGATATTGCCATACTATTCTAATGCAGAAATGTCCTCATGACCACACAGGACAATGTGTGGTGAGAAGCGATGTCACACATTCTAGTGTGTGGAGTCATCCAAAACAGAGGGTTTTTGTTTTAACTGTATGTTGGCAGAGATATTATAATCTAATTATTTTATAGGGCTCCACCTGCTCGTTTTTTAAGAAACTTTAGAGTATAATGCAGAACTAATAGTACACGAACCCTCTTATGTACATTGCTGCTATTACTTTTGAAATCATGGAGAGGATATTTCAGTATTCACACAAACAGTTTTGATTAATGCCAACAACGAGCATTTGGAGTGTGCACTGACATCTCATCTCTCCAATGTTGGACAGTGATTATTAATTGCTTGTTTTTGAGGGAAAGAAAAAGATAAAATAGTCCTTCCAATGAAAGGATTCATTCAAAGAAATGAGCAAAGAACTGAAAATCCAGAAACATCCATCTTTGCTAGCACAGAGAAAACCCCTTCTCTCCGTTCACCCTTGGAGACGCCCTGGTGCATTTTGAGACATTTGGTTGCACAATAGTTTGCTGCAATGGTTTGTGCAAAGGGAGAAACTCACATGAAGACAGCAGTGGGGAGACATAAGCAGAGTACTGCAGTCAGTACACCATCATATTTACACACCTGGATGAATCTCATGAGCCTTGGAGCAAACTGAAGATGCTGTCTGCTGAGGAATTGACGAAGACTTCTTCAAAAAGGGGCACAGATTCAGAAGTGCCTGTCAGTATCTGCATCAATGTAATTCGCTAGCATTCAAAGAAGACATCCTGAGAATCCTGGGATCCTGAAAAATGTGGACATCTCTTGTCTGTGTTGTGCCAAATCCCAAGGCAGATTGCCAGTTTGGTACCAGACCACACAATCCTTTTATCTAAGAAGAAATGGCATTCATTACAGTAAGTGCAGGGCAATGCTAGGTGATAAAGCCTACAAGGTCTACTTAATGAAAGGCTTCTCAGCCCTGCTTATTATAGTGAAAAAAAGACCTCAAATATGTGACTTATTCTATTTTCTTGGTCAGAAAAGTAAGCCAGAACTATCTGACCAGGTTCTGGGTATACATACGTATCTGAGTGATACATAAAAGCACAACAGAAGTCTTTCAGGTTCCTCCAACCCAAACCATCCTATGACAGGAGGAACATGGCAATATCTCAGCACGTGGTAATTGGTTATCGTAAGGAGCCTTCAGCTTGATGTCAGCTGCCTGCCACGTGGTCCCCTCATAACCCCATCCTAAGCCAAGAAGAGAAATCTGGAGCCTGGAACATGATGGACAGGCGTTCATCTCATGTCACAGCCACACAGAACCGGAGATGTGACAGCTAGCAGGGCTGCCAAAAATAACCTTTCTTGCAGTCATTCCCAAAAACTTACTTGATATTAAGGGCTGTGTGAGGTACAGAATCCTAATAGACAACGAGCAACAGAGCAAATGCACAAATTGTTGGCCAGGGCTGGCAGCCAGAGGGAGCACAGAAACTTCCCCAGGGCAATACAGTCTTCCTATTGATGGTCACAGAACAGCAGTGCAGCACAGACACAGGCCTACAAAGAGTTCCACTGTACACCCCACTTGTAACAAAACAAACATAATAACGTATTTACAAAACAGTAGAACTAAAACACCATAGTGATGTGAAATTCAGAATTGTAGAACCATTAAGGCTGGAAAAGACCACTAAGACACCCAGACCATCCCCTACCCACCTCCACCATGCCCACATCCCTATATTTAAAGAGGAAATACTTCAAAGATGGCACCGCTGAACCATTAGGAGCATGCAGGATGCATCAAACACCTTAGAGAGGTACTACTCCAGATTCAATGACAGGACAAAAACTTTTGGAGGAGAAAAGGATACGTGAGAACTTTCCTAAGTCTTCCTGCAGTTGCTTATAAACTTTATCAACTTTGTATCTTTGTATTTAAGCTTCAGTTGCAGCCAATAAAAAGAAAAAAAAACAGACAAAAATTAGCTGCTGCTAATCAATCTGAACACAGACAGCTATTATTTCAAACTAATGCACTCGCAGGCGATGTCGGTGACCGCCCCACTCTCAGTGCAGGTGTTGGGAATTGGAGGATTTCAGTTTAACAAAGCATTGCCCAGAGCACCCGCTCTGTGCAAGTAGTGCACAACTGGAGCTCCCTTCAGCCTCTCACTTCACAACCAATTCACTGGACAGAATTAGCACTTGCTATAGTTTCAATCTGATATTTGAACTGATTTCTGGATTGTAAACCAATTCAATATACATGTGTTTTCTACACCAAAACAGACTTTTCTGTCTCCATTCCCCAAGGCAAGCATACTTCCCTTATCCTTCTCCTTTTCCTAAGGGAATAGGTCTTTTCAAAGCATTAAAATTCTTTAAAAAATTGGAAAAAGGATATGACTTCCAGAGAGGTATCAGAAAGTTCTTCACATGTGCGCTGTAACGACACGTCCTCATTCTTAGCCCTGCTCTGTCATCATTTCACTCTGTGTACAAGGAAAGGTGTGAGAGCACAAAAAAGGTGGAGAACAAACTAAGAAAGAACGACCCCAAAAGTGCATCAAAAGTGCATCTTGGGGTGTGGGTGCCAGCCAGCAGGCAGGCAGGGCTGTGGGCAGTCGAGGTGCTCTGCAGAGCAGCATTGAACTCACCATCATAAAGGATGGTCCTGGCAAACACGGTTCGGTCTTGCGTTCGATTCTGTCCGACTACTGGTGGGAAATTTTAATCAAAAACAACAACAACAACAAACCAAAAAAAGAACAACCCCCCACAACCAGAGAGCTCATTCAAAAAAGAAATTAGTGGAAAAAACTTTGGTCGTCTCTCATCAGTGAAAACTGATTTAGTTATGCAAATTACTGCTATGAATATTAAACCACTGATGAAAGGTTTTTAATGAAGGGATCTTTTGTTTTGGAAATGCAAGGGTATATGCTTTAATTTCTTGCTAATTTACTGTTCTTTGATAATGTTCGCATTTTCCCCAAAGTGACTTCACTGATGGGTTTAATACTGTGAATAGAACTACAGGCCAACAATACTGGTTTTGACAAGCCTTCCCCTGTGTAACTATAGATCATGATTTGCAGCCCCTTATGCACAATTCTATTAGGGTGAATTTTGTCTACAGGGCTTTCCATGAAATGAATTCTCATTTTAATGTTAGCCTCCTGCAGTTTTTAATTTTTAATCTGTAATATGAAATTGCAAATTTTACAAACATCATTTGAAAAAGCCACTAGGACAGAACCGAATGCCAAAGTTTACATATTGCCTAATTAGACTGTTATGAGAAGCAGCTTATCAATGTCAAGCCAAAGATCATCAAAAAATCCAATTACTAATTTGAAAAACACATATATTTATAGGTTCATTTTGTTTAATTTGCATCCGATTAGCTTAATAATTGTTTAAAAATTGTATTAAGGTTAATGATCGTGGTGCAGCTCGCAGCACACCTGGGCTGGGAAGGCGGCGTAGCAAATTAGCCGGCTGTCCTACCTAAAATAAAACTCAGCTGCAATCTTTTCCATCATAAAGCACAGAGAATTCATTACTCAAATGACAAGGCAATTTTAAATATGAGAAGATATTAAAGCACTCGTTAGCTGCCTCCATACAGCTGCAGTGCTGGTCAGGTGCTAAGGAAGGATGCACCCATCCACACAGGCACTTCTGAGCCTTGCTGAGGAGTGCATCTTATTTACAACACAGTGGGCCATGCCTGGGAAGGACAGCCGAGATCAGCTTTGTTGTACTAACGCAGCATGGGGGGATCTGGGCTCTTAACAGATGGGATTAAAAGCAGACAGTCAGCATGCGACGCCGAGCGTTGGGCTGGGTTTTATGAAGCTGAAGAGAAACTTGACAAGTTTCGGGTTTATAATTATGGCAGTGGATAAATCTGCAGAACAGAGGCCTGCTGGATATGACATAGCAGGTTTGATTTGGAGCTCTTCACTCTGCCACTCCTGAGCTTGCCTGGGTGAACCCAGGTATGCCAAGAGGGAATGACCACAGGCACTGCCAATGCCATGGATGGGGGTTTAGCCCTACAGGACACCCACAGACACAAGTGAGCTGGGAGGGCTGGATGGGGCTGGGGAGCTCTGTGCTCCACGGATGACTCAAAGGGCCCCACAGCATGGCTGCCCACAAACTGCCTTTGCCCTGAAACTCAGAAATCAAGCTCAGCCTGTGTCTTTATTCAAATGGGAGCCCCGTTCCGAAGGGCCATCATTTGCTTGGGGACAACAGGCTTTCCCTTTAGTTAATGGAAAAGAGGAGGCTTCTCTAGAGGGCGAATTGGAGCTGGAGCCTCAGCCAAAGTGCCCTGGAGGCAGAGCTGGGTCTCCACTGACTGCGGGGGGCTGTGGGAGGCAGGTCTCCAGGTGATCAAATTAGTCTTCGTGGCTGCCTCACTCCCTAATTGCCATTAGATACACCAAGTAATGAACAACTTGCAGCATAACAAAGGGAGCACAGATAGAAAAAGGAGAAAAATTAGCCTGAGCTAATTGGTGGTCTTGGCCAACTGTAATCACACACCTTTTAAGAGGAGGGCTACAAAGAAATACCCAGCTCCAAAAGACTGCAGAACCTAACAGTGAAATGACCTTGTATCTGTGCATCAGGAGATGAATGCTGATGGTATTCCACCTGGTCCAGTTCCCAGACCATTGAAAGTCACAGTGATGGCTGCAAACCCAATGGGTGGCAGGCTAGGACCTGAGTGGTTCTCCCAGCAGCTCAGTTAAAATGAATTTGGCCCATCTAACACATGAATTCTGACTGAACCATCCCTTGCCCCTCTGAGAGGGTTTTGCCATTTCATTTTATTTTAAAAGAGATCATTAGGAGCTTTATGAGCGCGTGCAAAATGTCACTGACCACAATTTGCCTGCAGTGTGTATCTAGTGAGCTTGTGGAGTAGCTTTCTCAACGAAAACCAAGGAGTGACAGCAGTGTGCTTTGCCTTACAGCTTTGCATTGTCACTGTAGCTTTAAGTAGTTAAGAAGAGCCCAACTTTTAAATATAATTTACAGCTCTAGTAAAGCAGGAATTTTTTGGGTAATGACACCTACATTTTGCCTAGCTTTCATAGACACTGCATTTTAAATACTTGGACAGTTCCAAAACTAAATCTATGTGATAAAGAGGCGGGTGCAGCTCCCTCTGGAAGAAGCAGAGAAGTACACAAGCCCATTTCTCAGGCACCCAGCAGCCATGGGATTTCTCCACACCCTTCCACAGCTTCCCACAGCCTGGGGAGGGCTCTGAGTTGCAAAACACCCCCATCTCCACTCCACCACAACAGCACTTCTTAAACTGTCTTTTCCTACAAAATACAGTCCCTCTCACTGTAGGAAACAGTAATAAGAGAACGAAATATAAAAGTTTATCACACCTTTATCAGTTTCTCTTGGAAGGGACATGGTTAGGGCTGAAAGAAGCACTGTGTAGAAGCATATAGCTGCAACAGGATTCAAATCCTATTTGAGCCGGTTAGATACCAAAACGCTTTTTATCCATGAAATACTTACAGTGAAAGACAGCTGAAAGTTTTACTCACACTGCTGCCATCTGAGCTGAAGAAACCCCAAGCATCTGTTTCTTTGTTCATTATCACAGAGGAGTCCCTGAGGAGAAGTGGCAATGATAGCAGTGGTCACAGGCTGGCAGCTATTAGGGACCTGCTGCATACAGGTGCTCAAGCGAGCCAGAAAAGTGTGTTAGTATCTATCTGTATCTATCTAGAGTGCCATCAGGAGCTATCAGATGATAGCCAACATACCTGGCAGTTAGAATTCTGGTTGGATCTTCGTTTAATCCTGTAAAAGTATGTGTTATTTCATGAGATGGTCTTCAACTACATTGCCTTCCAAGCACATCTACCTTTAATCACGGCCTGAGAACATTTACCAGTAAGGACTTCTGGTCTACAGATAACCTCATACACAAGTCCTTAGAAAGGGCATTTTTTTTCCTCCAAGCAGCCTGGCCACTCTTTGGAGTAGAAATTGACCCTATGAGAACCACAACACTGCATCAAAACTAAACCTCTCTGTTCTAAGTTCTGAAGAGGAAAAATTCAAAGCAGACACAACACCAAACATTTTGGTTTAAAATCCTGTTTAAAGCCTTGAAAGCAATATGTAGAATTACTGCTGAAACAGTCACAGGTAAAGCCTTAAATCTGTCCTGAGATAGACACAGCCTAGCATGGCATTGCTTCTGTTAGAGTCAAGACTAGGCTGGTTCTGGAGTGAAAGTGAGGACAAAAGCCAAAAATAATCCACACAGGGGCATTTCTTGGACTGTCCCCAAAGGCTGATAGGACCTCTTTTGGTAAGAGACTTCATTTTCCTTGGATCTCAACACACAGCCAGTTGCTCTTCATGGACTACAAATAGAGGTCAATTTCTTTATGGTGGCCATCAGCTGCTCCACAGAAAACAAACACAAAGCAGTTACTTTGCTGCAGACTAGAGCTCAAACTCATAAGCCTGAGCAGCTGCGCACACAGAAAGCTCAGCTAGACATTGCTACAACATCCAGGTACCTTATTTTCCCAATGACTACAATATCCCCAAATTTCATTACCTCACTGATACAAATTCCCTCTGAAGGGAAGTGCCACATCCACTTGTTTCAGCTAGTCAAGAACAGGGAAGCAATTTCTCATCCACCTATCACACAAGCAGAGTGTCTGAGCAGGATTAGATGAAGACATAGCTTAGAGTAAGCACATCGACATTGCTCTGCTCTATCTGTTGCCACAGAAAGCCTCTGCTCTGGATGCATATCCATCTGCAGGTCCATTATCTAAGTAACTAGCTAAGAGCTCAGCCCTGTTGGTTTCTGTTACTCCAGAAAAAGCAGTGTTGATCTTTACCTCAGGACTTTGATATGTCCTCAGACCAGAAATTACTGCCTTGAGTAACCATGGAACGATACTAAAGATGGAAAAGAGGTACAGACACTTACAGGCACTGGATCTCCAACGCAGCTGAAAATTCCCAGATGGGAGCACAAACCCACAGGGCTGCGTGGCTCACCTGGAAGGTACAGCAAAAGCCTCACAAGCTCAAAGCATTCTCTCCTTCCCATTCATACTCACATTTCACGTTGAAGGCCACCAAGCCAAACCAGTAGAGCTCACTGTGATGAGTCAGGCCAGGCAGTGGGAAAAACCCTTTACAGCACAACTAACACATGTGTGAAAGCCAAGCAGAAGCTGTGCAGGAATGTGAAGGTCGAAGCAGAAGCATTCCTTCAGATGGATCAATAGCAAGCAGGATACCACAAGCATGTAAGCAACTCTGCAGGAGTATAAAGCCAAAGAAGATGAGAGTTCTCTGCAACATAAGAAACACACATTAATGCAGTGGCACATGTATCAGCACAGCACAGCAGTGCCCTCCAACCTTGCTACCACGTTCAGCATTTCACTCTTTGCACACTGTCATTAATTTGTGTGCACCATCTCCCCCCTTCTCTGCTGACATCTCGTCATCTTCAGCAGAAAAACAAGCCAGATAATCGCCCTCTTTCCCATTAGAGCATCCAATACTAGGAAAAAGAGGGTAGGAAGTGATACACCAACGCTGTCAAGAAAATCTTTCTTTTAGCACAACTTTTAAGTAGTGTAGCATATATACCTGCAGCAGTGCCTTCAGTACTAAAGTTGCTTTTTTCTTTAAACCTCAAAACATGCACCATCGTGGATATGGGTTTCTGACAAACTGATCCACTCTACACCAACTTCAAGGGGTTACAAGCATTAAATTGCTTTGTCCTGTTTCCCTTCTGTGAATAGCTTCAAAATTAATAAATAAATGAGGAATACTTCTACACAGCAGCCAGTAGGGGCTGACACAGGACTAGGTTCGTGAAATTCACATTCCCAAGTCTGTTTGGCATTAGGTAGACTGAGAGCCATGAACCAAGCAGAAGAGCCAGGACCCAACACAAATACAGTAAAATTGGTATGGATCTGAACAACTCCAAGACCAATCACCCAGATCTGATGCTTCAGTTGTTGCTGGGACAACACAAGGCTGCATGAGCTGCAATTCTGGATGATCACAAATGCTAAAGCAAAAATCCAGTGACACATTTTGTGAGAGGTTCCTCACATCTGGGAGGCTAAAACTGAAACTGCAGGAAACACACCTCAGTCCTACAGCGATAAACGCAATAGACAACAGATCTCACAAACAAGAACTCACCCTAAGGGTTGCTTTCATCCTCAAACTGCCAACAAATGTCAGAACACAGAATCCATTTGCCTTTCCCTTTCCATTTGTCCATAGAAATGCCTGTAACTCCTCGAAAACTACATGAAGAAGTAGGTTCTCAACTCTGCTCTCAAAAATGCACTTAGCTGCTGAAGCTGGATTTTCTTTCTGCATGTAATATGGTAATAGAAATAAATGCACATTCTTACTTATTTCTAAGAATACAAAACACAGGAGACTCAATTTATTTTTTATTTATTTTTTTTACAAATTTAATGAATTACAAATCTTCCCATTAAAATGCACTTCTTTTAAAAAACATTTCAACATAGCAGTTTTGCTAATAAATCTATAGGTTTTTTTTTTAAAAAAGAATATTTACAAAACTTTAATGAAAAATAAGACTTAAGCACATGAAACTACGCAGAAAATAGCTTACAATTAAATGGATTGTAAAGCAGCACGGCTTCCTGACTGCTGTACTGATCAAAAGAAGGGGATAAATACTATTAAAAAGGATTTATTTTTATATTTGCCATTCTGCACAAGCACCCCATGGTTTAAGAACCACTATACAGACAGATCTACTAAGAACAGGTATCTATGCTGTATCTGTAAACACATCAAGTGAAGCACTTCTGTAACATCATGATTGCTTTACAAAACCTGAATTTAAAACCCAAGTGCAATTCAATTCATGTTAAAAACTTGTTCAATTACTGAATAGTTTTTAAAGTTGCTTCTGAAACTGTGAAGGCTATTTTCTGGTTCTTGCACTGGTTCTTGTGCTTGATCTTGTTCTCCTGTCTGTTCCTCCAGGATTCCGAGTTGCTTTTACACCCGTTCCGTCAAGCTCTTCTTTGGCTTTGTTTCTTCTTCCTCTTTTGGGTGATCTGTTTTCATCATTATCTATTTGTAGACAGAAACGTCAATTGGAAATTTATATTATAAATGAAACATTTCATACAAAGTCAGTCTTCAGTCACATTGTTTTTCAAGAAATCCCCAGTGACCACATTCCAAAGATTACATCCATGAATTCAACAAACCAGCTACAAAACCCACACTTCTGCACATCCAATATCCTTCAAGATAGATCCCCATGGACTTACAGCTATTCCGGAAAGTAGGTTAGCATTAATGAGAGCACCAAAACCAATTAGCTACCATTTCAGCTAAAATTCATTCCACCGATACGCAAAACTAAAATACAATGCTGGAGAAAAATCCAGCAAAAATGAATTGATAGGAAGAGTTGCATGGCACACCTACAGCTAAGTCGGGCTTTTAACTGTAACCAAAAGACTGGATCTCTATGTAACAACCTAGATAGCAGAGAACAACAAAGCTGCTCTAAGAGATGAGCATCAAGCAAACACCATACAAGGAAACCATCATTAAACCCACAAGGGAAAAGACAACCTCCCCAGAAAAGAAACTATCCAGGCAGGTAGGAAAGCACCAGTACAGGTGACTCATTTGGGATGTACATATAGCAGAGTCAGGAAGTGGAAACTAACAGATAGCTAAAAAGAAGCAAAAATTTATAAACTGAGAAAGATGGCTGAATTGAAAAGCATGTTACATAAAGGTTACCCAGAAGCTACAGATGCAGGAGCAGGAATTCAGATGAAATCTAGGAGAAAACAAGCGTGAACGATAGGTCTTAAAGATGCAATGCTCATGTTATGCCATTACCTGCTACTCCTGCAGGTCAGTTAATTGCTGTATTACTCTAAATTGAAAGTTGCAGATTGAGAGAGAACATGCACGAGGGCATTTGAATATCCCAGTAGAGAAATACAAGCATCACGTCCATAAAAATCAATTCATCCCACTTAGGAAAAGCATCTTTTTCGAACAGGATAACATAGCTGCTCTTCACTTAAGAATTCTTGCTGTATTAAAGAACCACTCTTTACCTACATTAGCCTGTGGCAGTCTGCAGTAATATTAGATCTTTACACACATTGTTCTATCAATACCCAACTTAGCTACACACAGAAAATAGAAAGTAAATTGTTGCCTCACCTGATTTTAACTTTTTGGGTGCTAAGACATTGGGTGCTGGCAATTGACATTTTCTTCTGCGAGAAGTGGAAGGTGGCTGTGGAGCAGGGCTAACCTCTTTCCTAGGCTGCTTGTTTTTCTCAAAGCCAGTAGATGCCAAACACTTATTTTGAGTTCCTGAAGAGTTATCATTTTCTGGCAAGTTGCCCTTATCATGGAGAGAAGTAGAAGGAGCTGCCTTTGATTTGAATTCTACCTTTTCCCTCTTATTTCTCAGCTGCCTACGGTTTTCCTGGGATGAGTTATTTTCCACAGATGTAACTTCACCTTCATTAAGATTTCCCTTTTGCCTTCCATTGCTGCAGAAGGTACGTTTTTCCCTGAGAAAACTGGAACTAGTATACTCAGATTTGAAAGAAACTGTTTTTTTTCTGCCCAATCTTGATGGATTTTCTTCTGAAGGTGGAGTTATTTCCAGAAGCATACTCTGCTGTTTCTCTGGGGATTCATTCTTACCATCTTCTGGCAAGCCCTGAAGAGACCTGGAGTTAACAGGCTGTGAAGTGCTATTTTTTGTCCTCGTGTTGCCTTTTGAAAGATCCATTTTTTCTTGGGAAGCAGATTTTTCAGAAATCAGGTTTTTAGCTTCCCTATGATTATTCTTTCTACCACTTTCCTTTGATAAGCTGTGTGTTTCCCGAGCAGAACTTGTGGCTTCTGACAAGAAGGTCACTTGATTCCTCCTTCCTCTTCTCAGCTGATTTTCTTTCAGAGATGAAGCAACAGTTTCTAAAGGAACATTATCCTCTTTAGGAGCCTCTTCTCTAACACTGCTAGCTGGTTTTCCTCTAAGAGAAATTGAATTAGTTGTGTGTGACACCAGAGCTTCTTTCCTTCTGCCCCTTCCTAATGGGTTCACTTTTGTGAGGGACACTGATTCCAAAGGCTTATTTTTTTCTCCATTAGTATTTGCCTCTTTATCACCATTTTGTGACAAGCCACACTTCCCCTGGAGAGAAGATGAACTTTTTGCCTCTGCTGCTAGATCCATCTTTTTTCTTTTGTCCCTTGCTGATGCATTTGTCTCTGCCTGCAAAGTTTCATTTCCCAAAGCTGGATTTTGATCTTCTTTCACAGTCGTCTTTTTATCGTCACCTTCTTGCAACCCACGTTTCTTTCTGACAGAAAGAAAACTTGTCACTTGTGATGCTACAGCAACCTTTCGTCTTCTTCCCCGTCTCGGTGGATTGTCTTCTGTTGAAGAGGGAGTAGTTTCCAAAGCTGGATCGTGGTCTTTTACAGAAGTCTCATCTTTACCATGATCTTCAATTAAGGTCTGCTCTTTTGAAAAGGTAGAACAAGTCACTTGTGGAATGGAATTAACTTGCTTTCTTCTGCTCCTCCTTACTTGAGAAGAAGGATTTTCTGAAGTCTCTTGCTGTTTGCAAGTCATTCCTTCCTCGTCCCCAGCTGAATTCCTTTTTTGCCCAAGTGCTTTGGAACTGGTTTGTTCAAGTTCAGAATTAACTTTTCTAATTCTACCTCTTCTCCTCATAGAGCCATTGTTTTGTGTTTGATTCTCTTGCAGAATTTCACTTTGCTTTGATTTTAGTGCCTGTTCATTTTCTGTCTGCTCTTGATGGCTATGAGCACCACTGTCACTGTTTACAGCAGTAACTGTTGTGACAGATGTGTAGTTCTGGTCTTCTATTTTGCCTATCTTCTTTTCATCAACACAGCCTGAAGGCTCTTTGGGAGCAGATTCCTCCATTTCTGTTTCCGATTTCAATTTGGGTGTTATTAGCTCTGAGCTGTCTACATTTTTAGCAGATTCATCGGTCTTTTGCTCTGAGGAGGCCATCTTGCCTCTCCTGCTCCTAGTTCTGTTTGTTTCTTGCACTGTGCTATTTGATTCCAAGACTAGAACAGTAGTTGGCATTTTGTTTGTTTCTCCAGGAGGTGACTGCGCTTTTAATCTCCGAGATGCTTCTGTTGCATTTGCCTGAGTATTTTCAGCTTCATCTCCCAGAGACACTTCCCTCTCATTTTTGGTGGATGACCGTGTTTCAGTAATAGTTTCATCCAAAGTGTCCTTGATTTTCTGAACGTTCTGCGTATTTTCAGGTGCCATCCCACAAATGTTAGATTTTACTTCTGTCAAGTGTTTTCTAGCATTTCTTGAAGAGTTAACTCTTTTTTGTGTTATCTTCATTTCAACTGTGGCTCTGTTCTCAGATAGTTCTGCTGGAGCAGTCTCAAAAGCCCGCTCATCCTCCTGTATTACTTTTGCAGATGGTTGTTTACGAAGCCTCCTTGCTGTTGCATGAAGCTCCTCTGAAGAAGCTTGCTTAACTTGGTCATTCTTGGCTCTCCTTCCTCTTTTAGGGGCGATTGGTTCTTCTGCATTTTCTACTTTTCTCACTTCTCTAGCCCTCTTCCTAGGCAGTAGAAGCATTTCTTCACTGTCTCCTGGACTGGCTTCATGAGGTGTGTTTTCAGAGCTTTTAAAATCTGTCTGCAGTTGACAGTTTTCATTTTGACTGTTCCTAGATGAACTTTCTGCCTTCATGGTTTGAACATCATCTTTTATTGATACGTCACTGATGATAAAATCCTGCAAAGCCAGTTTCACAGTTGCAGGTTCTTTTTGTAACACCGAAGAATCTTTGCCACAAGACTCAAGGCTCTCATCCAGAAGTTTTAACTCCTCTGCTTCTTTCCTTTTACCTCTTCTGGGTCTTTGAGTAGCAACACGCATTCCCAAAGTTGAAACAGCTTCAACTTTTTTCTCATCATTATGTTTTGAAATGTTTTCTTCTACCACACAAGCATTTGTTCTCCTTCCTCTTCCTAGACTTTTAGCTACTGAAGTTGAAGTTCTGACCTCTCCCGCCTCTTCTTGGAAGCTCTTTTTCTCCAATCCTTGCAATTCTTGTAAATTTAAATCCTTTTCAGTCTGCTTTACTGAAGCAAGATGTACAGTCTTCCTCAATCTGCCCCTGGTTGGTCTCTGGGTAGACTGGTCTTCACTAGTTGACTTCCTCCGTTGAGAATCTTTACCTTCTGAAGTATTTTGTTTGCCTTCTAAAACAGTTTTTTCAACCCATACAAAGTTTTCACATAGAAAAGAGCACAAGCAAAAGTTAATCAGTACTATGCCTGATAAAAGCATTTGTGAGTTTTTCTAGCAGAGTGGTCTTGTATATTTCATATTCTTAATTAAAAAATAGGAAAGTATGGTGATAATTTTAACAGATTCTAGCCAGCTTGCTGCACCAAGTTGTTTTATTTGATACTGATAGCCTTCAGATGAGTTATTGAAAGTCTTTGCCAAGAAAGGTGATTTTAAATGGTGTTCATTAGTGTTTTTTATACACTGGTATGTTTGGAGATGACACCATTACTACATCAGAACATTATACACCATTACCTCCCCACCAATAGAATTTCAGCTCCAGTGAAATTCAGCACCAGGAATTACTGCACACATTTCACAAGCTACTTGCTCTTTGTATACTATATAATTCTGAGTTTTTAAAACACGTGTTAAAAAACTTCCTAATAGCAAGTATATTCATTACAACCATTTTTAAAATAAAAGTATTTATACGCACCATGTTCAGGACTGCAATTAGTAGAAGGATGTACAGTATCTTCTTGCTTAGGATCAGTAACACTTACTGACTTGACCTAGGGGAATAAACAATAATCAATAATTCATGTCTGACGGGATTGGAAATAGTGAAGCTAGCCAATATAAAATTAAAATAGTTGGGAAAAAAAAGGTCTCGTTGAGTATTCTTCTCATAAAACAAAGTTAATTTACTATAGTGACTGTATCCATATACAATATTAGCACACAAACTGAATTTCATGTTTGTCATCTGAGCTAATGTAGCAGTTTTTAAAGTGAAAGACAACACTACAGTTTTTTTTAAAAGTGCATTCACTAAATTGGCTGATAAGTGTCAAAATAAAATCCCAAAAGAAAGGATATTGATGCTGAGTCATTTGATGTTCTGTAGCGTTTTACTGCAGTTCAGCACAGACAAGCACTCAGCCCAGTGATACTCAGTGTTTTAGCTATGGATTCGGGAGCTTACACAAAAATCAATGCTAGTAAAATGCACAAACAAGAGTAATGAAGCTGTGTAAAATCAGAACGGTAACTCAACATTACTTCAGTAACCACATGGACAGAGCTCCTTCAAACAAAATACACACAAATACAAGCAAATGTATAGCATTATAGTTCTCTCTCTATAGAGTGTCCATTCAGCAAGCAATGAATGAAAGACCTATACGAACAATGAGCTATCAAATGACCAAGAGGTTTCACAGTATTTTGGCAAAAGCTTAATACTTTTTCATGTTTAAAGAAAAGAGATCTTTAATATTTAATCTAGAGGCTATGAAGAAGCCGTACAAAGAAGCATACAAACTTTACTTATGAAAAGGAAGGCATAGCAAGAATTTGACTATACTACATAAGTAATGTAAGGGTGCTATAAAAAGGAAAAAAAAAAATTGTTCCTTCATATTTGTACTAAGCTACATCTTGTCAAAGGGGGGTCACTGACTTGCAAAAAGCTTCCAAGGAAAACACAGGTTGCAATCTTTACTCTTCCCAAATTACCATGGTATTTTTCATCTAGAGGTCGCATACATGAGATATTTTAATCAAAATATGATGCAATAAAACATGAGGTAGTATTAATGGCCCAGGGGTTCGTTTCAGCCACAGACTTCAAGTCTAAATAAATTCCTAAACAAACAAACAAACAAACAAGCAAGCTTTACCTTTGTTTTCTCTGGTGTATCAAATATTTCCTTCACTCCAATGTAATCCACTTCAAACGCAGTATTTTTCTGTCTGGGTTCTGCCATCAGCCTGCTCAGACCCACAAAATCATCAACTGGGTGAGATTTCTCTCTGGGAGTCTTCATTAATCTACTAATACCAAATACATCTTCTATGGGTTTAACTTTTTCCTTTGGTGTCTTGAAAATACGGCTGATTCCAATCATGTCTTCTACCGGTTGGGATTTCAATTTTGGAGTTTTCTTAATTAAATTAACTCTTGACACATCTGTTAATACTTCTTTTTTTTGTATTGGAGTCTCCAGCAATTTTTCAGAGGCGTTTTCATCTGTAATAGGTTTTGACTTTTGCTGTGGGCCTAATACAACCTCTGCTGGCTTCAGCTTTTCTTCTGGGGTCTTCATGAGCTGCTTGATGCCCGACAAGGACTCCACAGGCTCTAACTTCTGCTTTGGGGTCTTCATGAGCTGCTTGATGCCTGACAGGGCCTCTGCTGGTTCCGACTTCTGCTTCGGAGTCCTCAAAAGCTGCTTGATGCCTGATAGAACCTCTGCTGGTTCTGACTTTTGCTTTGGGGTTCTCAAAAGTTTCTTGATGTCTGACAGGACATCTGCTGGTTCTGACTTCTGCTTTGGGGTCTTCAAAAGCTGTTTGATGCCTGACAAGGCCTCCACTGGCTCTAACTTCTGCTTTGGTGTCTTCATGAGCTGCTTGATGCCCGACAGTACCTCTGCTGGCTCCAACTTCTGCTTCGGGGTCCTCAAGAGCTGCTTGATGGCTGACAGGACCTCCGTCGGTTCTGACTTCTGTTTTGGTGTCTTCATGAGCTGCTTAATGCCTGACAAGGACTCTACAGGCTCTAACTTCTGTTTTGGGGTCTTTAGAGGCTGCTTGATGCTTGATACAACTTCAACTGACTCCAACTTCTGATTTGGAGTTTTCCTTTTATTTGGTGACCTCATTTGAGATGCTTGTTTCTCTGGATTTACTGACACACTATCCATGCCAGTATCTTCTTTCAGCATACTTTTTCTCTTTTCAGGAGTTTCGGTGGATACTGCATCAAACACAGACTTTAGAGACTCTCTCCCTCTCAGAAAGTAAGAGATGTCTTGAATATCCTGTTTCTGTTCTGAAACGTCTGAACCATTTAATGGCGACACCATCATCTCTCCTGAAACAAAAGGTAGGTTTATACAATTTGGAAGAAACAAGAACCAACCAATAAAAAACAATAAATCTAACCATGCTAACTGCTGTATAGCTAAGCAGAAAACAGACTCAGTCAGCCCAAGCATTCTAATAAGCTAAAATCCAACAATGTGCTTCAGCAATCAATTTGGTAATTAGCATTAAGATAATCAGCTCCTATAAGGCACAGCATAAATCTAAAACAACGAGTAGAGGTTACAAAGGAAACCAAGATTTATCAATCTGATATAAAAAATGATTTTATTAATGCCTCTTCTATAAACATTGGATTATTCTTATTTTTTTCTTTTGCTAGATGCTCATCTTTACTAAATTCTTAAGAAAACAGAATTGAACAGAACTGTGATGAATTCTAAGCTATACAAGGACACAATGACTGGTATGCAATTAAAAAAATACACCTACTTCCTGTTGTAAGATGTTGCCATTGGACAAAGTCAAGTCCACAAATAACCAACTAAAGAACTGCCACGCTTCAACAAAAGATTTGCCTGAAGCTACACTTTATCATATAGAAATGTCACACTAAATCCAAATACTAAAAAAATTAAAGCCTACAAGAAATTACTGAAGCTACAAAACGTTTTTTTAATACATTGTAGATATTAAAATCTAGTTGCAAAATATCTTGTCTCTACACCAAGTCTGTCTAGCTCAAAACTGTTCACTGTCTCAAATAATTGTAGACACTATTACCTTACACGTACACATAAGTCTTCCTTTCCAAACAACATACCAGATTCTTCAGGAGTTTGCAGATCAGAAATCTCCATTGTAGTGAATGTTGGTGTAAAATCATGAGCAGTGGTCAAAGCTAAGGTTTTTCCACCCTTATTATCTGGTGTTTGAAACATCTCGGTCAGTCCTATAAAACACATTTAAAACAAAACAAAACAAAAAGCATACACTAAAAACAAAACACACACATCAAATCAAACCAAATCAGTATCAGAAAACCCCACACAGTTGACAGAACCAGTAAAAGATTTTAAGATTTCACAGCTTACCTGTGAAGTTTTCATCCATACTCATGTTCTGTTTCAAGATCGGATTTTTTACCACTTTAGGGACCTTCCCAGCTGTTTGAACTGTGGTGGAGTAAGCTCTACCCACAACTATTGTAGCAGGAGACTCTGCATGACCTGTACTAAAATGACCTTTTATTTTTCTTTCTGGTGTCTACAGCAAGCAAACAAAAAAACAACACCAAAACCATTAGTAAATATTGTATATTTAAAACCAAATGAGAATCATGCAAGACTGACACATATTTATTGGTCTTGTTTAGTTAATAAATGCTGTTTGTTCAGCATACAGAAGCGGTTAAATTGCAGCTAAACTAAAGGGTTAGATCTCTGTGAAATACAGCTTGTATATTCTGTTAGAATGTGAGGGACTGTGCTCAACGAGCCGCGTGATGAGTACTCTTATCTTAAGGAATGCTCAGACATTACCCTGAGAGTGCTTCAGTCTTACTCCTTTTCATCTTCACAGAATCAACTATCTAGTTGATCTATTCAAGGTCATCAAGTCCAGTCATCAACAAGAAGTGTTTAAACTAAAATAGACACTCGTCCAAATGGCAGTACAGTTTGACTGTAGACCAAGGGCAAATACTTAATCCATCTACCCAATGTATTTGGTCATTTAGACATACTCTTACGACGCTTTGATTACCCTAAGTTCACTTTCAGTTAATGAAACTCGTTACTTATTTCACATGCTCAACATAGCACAGAATCCAGACGCTTACCTAGTCCTTAACTACTGCTAGCACCTAATGGAGCTCACCAGAAAGAATAACTAGACATGATCCCAAGTCACAATATTCTTACAAACCATGAAAAAGACACCAATACCATTTAAAATCTTCCTAAAAACTTACAAGCTTCCAGCTTTTGTAGCAAAACACCTACAAGCCTTTTATAGTTCAGCAAACCCACACCCTTTAAATAGCAGTATAAGAATATACCTTTGGTGAGCGTGTGATTTTCCTTGCTGGTCTTCCTTTCTGAACACATTTTTTGACAGCCTTTGCCTGTGGTCTTGCAACACCTAATTTAACCACTTCTGCCCAAGTTTTTGCAACTAGAAAACAAAACAGGAATAACAACCTAAATTCTCAGCCATGTAAATAGGAGTTCTTAACTATTTCTTCATGATTCCAAGGGATTTGCGGCAGTCAAACATCAGAAATCAGAAGTTGTATCATCTGATGGCACCTATACTCAAGTGCTGCGTGAAGACACTTCCAAATGAAGATGCTATTTCAAGCTGAAGCTTAACAAGCATCCAGGATAGTTTTGTTTCCATTACCAAAGAACAGAAAGACTTACACAATGTCATACACTACAGAACCTGGAACTGAAGGCTGACCCGATTCTGTCTTCATACTTTTCATCAAGGAAATACTTTCCCCAATAGAAATTTGCCATCAGATTCTCAGCCCTGCTCATTATTATAGCAGAACTCTTCTTTGGCAGAATGAGGTTTTAAGTCAGAGAAATGATTTTTAAGAGAAACGTATTGATTTTTCCTTCATCACCTAACCAAGAAACTTTGTCATCATGAAATTATGCATTTATACTGCTTAGAGCATTTAGGTACGTGTAGAAATTCTGTAACTTTCTTATACTACCTTCATCACATGTCTCTGAAAATTGCCATGGTGTAGCTATCATTCTGTACACAGTAATCAGGAAATTAATCACAGCTGTGTAATAAAGCTGTCAGCTGGCAGGGCACCTGCCTCATTTACTGCAGAAATGGCAACAAGAAGACTTATAAGTAAAGATAAAAAATGGGAATGCGAGTTCTCAAGATATTCTGAAGATATTATTTTCTTGTCAGTTACTGTGAAAGTTAGGGAAAGTTGGCAAAACAAAAATCAAAAGCTGTCATTACTAGATGTGCAGAATATAAAGACGAAAGCCAACCATACAGGGAATTATCAAAAAAAGAACTGGGAAGACAAACTTCTCCCAATTAGACATCCAAAAATAAAAAAAATAATTGAAGATAATGGCATTATTTTCATTTTACAGAAGAAACAGATGCACAGATACTAAAAACCAGTTACATACTAGAAACGGAGTGAAAAAGTGTCAAAAATTCGTGAAGAACTCTTGCTGATAAGTGAATGAAACAGACAAAGCAACTAAAAAAACCACATTTTGCTTTCAGCAGCATTACTGAGGAAGGCCTGTGATTGTATCTCTATATAGTGCAACAATCACTGGGATACTGAATGTGTAGCTCACACTCTAAAAATGGTACTACAGAAAAACGGATTTAGAAGATTATGATAAAAACTACCAAATGAATGTTGGGGGGAAACTTTAAATTTCACCTTGAAAGAGTCATCTGGACCTATTTCCTTAAATTAAAATGACATCCTGTCTTAAAGTATCTTCACAAACATTACATTTTCAAGAGCAAGTCTCAGTTTTTCCAAGGGCACCAAAACTATTTCAACCAACATTCAAATTTGAAGGACCCAATGGCTCATTACAGTTAACCTATCAAACAAAACCTTAATTCTACCATTTATAAACTTTGCAGTATTAAGATTTACATTTAAAAGCTTTAGTAATTTATTTTTATATGTAAGAGAATGTAAAATTTTGCAATTTTCAGATGTTTCAGAAAATCCAAAATCAGAATACGTGACAATCATTGATGACACGGGTGTAATCAATTAACAACAGGTCTAATTCAATATTGCCACCATTCTTTGCAGTATTTAAATTCGCATTAAAAATTAACTGCAGAAACAAACCTAGTAAATTGGCACTAGAAGCACCACTTCTTCTTTTCGCACTGAGTACTGCCACAGCCCCACTTCTTCTCTTCATGGGAGTCTTCTTCAAAGCATGTTGTGATCTTCTGGTTAATTTGTTAGGTGTAGTCATCAAAAAGGACTTCCCATCTTCTTTAACATGAGCAGATTTAGGTGTTTGCACTTGGCCAGCGTTTTCTTCCTTTGTACTCATATCTTTCACACCTGTATTCTGCTCTTCTGCAGTGGGGGATGGAGTTGTTATTTGAGAAACAGAGAAACGTCCTTTTGTGTAAGGTGGAGAGCTTAAAGTAAATGTTGGTGTTGCTTTTCCAGAAGCAGAGGATGAGCCAGGTGGGGACTTCTGTGCCGACACACTTCTCGGTGACATTTTTTCTTTCTGCAAATGTACACTAAGTTCCTGATAGAAAATAATAGAAGTGAAAGACAAGTTACTGCACAAAGCTCAACTACAGATGAGCTCTACTTATCTTAAAAGTAAATACAGTCCTACAAAATATCATGAGATCATTTGAAAATCCTTAGACATTACTCTCTAAAAAGAAAACACGTAACAGTGTTCAAATTTCAAGTCCCATTCAACTGAACAAATTAAGCAACTTTATTATTCAACTCAAAACAGGTTTACCCAAATAAAGTACACTACTGATTTTTAACAGCTTAAAACAGCAGCAAAACGTTTTCCAATTTATGGCAAAGCCACGTAACAGTAGTTTGCACATTCTGCCAAACTTCTGCTCTAGACTGTGGCTATTTTCAATTAGTTACGGCAAACTGGTGCTGGCAATCACAAACACACAGAAATAGATGTATGAGAACAAGCAAAAGCACAGGAGGTAAAAAGCACACACCCAGAGGACAAAGACAGTAGACAAAGGTAGACTGCACCCCTTCCTCTTAAGGAGGAAGTTCGCCGATTAAAACTTGCTATTTACAAGTGCCATCTTAAATTGCAATTACTATGTCCACTTCCAAACATACACCTAAACAAGACATCATCTTCATTTCGAAATCACTTTTAGAAGCCTTTGAATTTCTAAATTCCATCCACATTAGTTAGCTTAGCAACTTGATTAGCTTTAGCATTTGACGTTTACCTGCATTGCAAAGTGCTTCAGTCCCTGGCCCTTTTTCAGGACTGCCCGTGGTGAGTTTCCAAATGGTAAGCTCAGCCTTGCGGGAACGGCACCTTTTTTAATGGGTGAGTTGGGAGGCAAGCTTTTATCAAAGAGTTCTGGACTCAGATGACCACCAAAAGACACTCTCTTTCTTTTTCCTAAAGGCTGAGGTAACAAATCACCACTTGTCCTCTTCTGAGATTTCCTTTTATCTATAATAAATAGCAATAAAAGAAAATGACCAAGAAACAAGGAAGTGACCCTGTTAAACAACATAGAAAACAGTGTTTGTATGTGCATTTTAAATTTGGAAACTTACCAGATGGTAACTAATTTAGATACAAAATTTTACCCAATTGAATTACCCACTGTGTAATTTTAAGGTCAACTACATGATAAACACCTTAGAATTAATTCTGTATTCTACTTAAGCAAAGAAATTCTCACTAACACCAGTAGAATTTCCCCAATTCAGTTCTAACAAGGCATGAGATTAAACCTATTTACCTGGTTGCTCCTCAGTTGACAGGCCAGAAGTATTTCTTTCTGAAGGAGTCTCATTCTCTTTTGGTACAGTAGCACTTCCAGAAGACCTTTTGGATGATAATCTATGAGGTCTTAGAATACGGACATCTGCTAAATCCAATTTCTTTTGACACCCCTCGTTGGCCAGCTCTTGGTTAGCTTCACTGTCTTTTCTGTCTGCAGTCTCATCATGATGTTCTTGAACTGTATTCGCCTCCAATGCTTTTTCAGCTAATTGCCCAGAGGTCCTCGGCCTTCCCCTTTTTCTTCCAGAGCCAGATTTCTGACTAGCAGATGCCAGCTCTGATGTGAACTCTTCTGAAGTTGATGTTTCTGAATGGACACTTTTGTTTGTTAACTCATTACTTTGCCTGCTTTTTCTTCTGGGACTCTTAGATGCTGCAGGAGACCCAGAATTTCTCTTTTTCAAGTTAACAATTGTCTGATCACAAATCTCTGTCAGCGTCTCTTCTTTCGCTGATTTTCCTGGTGTTTGTTGTTTACTATTTCGCCTCTGTTTTAAGCATTTATTTTCTGCCAAAGGCAGTTGTCGGAGGCTATCATCTCTGCACACTGCAACTTCCCCTTGTGTATCAGCTGAAATTGATAAAAAAGACTCATGTTTGACCAACACATCTCCTCGAGTTGCTGGAGTCCCAATACTTACAGATTCTTTACCACACACTTCTTTGGCAGGTGACATGAAGCCAGACCGAAGGCTCTTCCTTCTGGGCCTTGGTGTAGACAGAACACATTTATCGCCTTCTGAAACATTTGTCACGTTAGCTGCTTGTGTTAGTTTCTCTAATACTACTGCAGAGGTGTCGATTTTATCTGCATAACTCAAGCACGGTTTCAGTGAACGTGCTGCATTCCCACTGCTCTCCTTACGGGGCTTGGGTGTAACTTCAGGACCCCTCAATTTCCCTGATGCACTTAACTCCTTACGATCTTGCAGATGACTTCCCTTGCCATTATCTTCTGTCATCTCCTTTGAAACAGAATTTTGAGGAGTTTTTGTAAGACTCTTCCTGGTAGCATTTCCTACAGTTGAGCTCTGACTCAACTCTGAATTAATTACATCTTGATTAATTTTACATTCTTCAGTATTTTCCTTTACATCTACTCTTTTTCCTTTAGTTGTGCTTCCCAATTCATAAACACAACTTGGTGAAATTTGAGCATTTGGTTCTAGCAGAACACTCTTCCCATCTTCTTCTCCAGTTTTTTGAAGTAAGTTTCCTTCTTGTAGAAGTCTTCTCCCTTTAACCTCATGTTTCAGCTTTTCATAGAGTTTACTAAAAGGAGACATTTCATTTTCCTTTATAGCAGGTTCTTGTATTTTGCAAGAATTGAGTGCTTGTAGCTTAGCTGGTATGGCTTTTGAACGGTTTTCCTCTGTGCTTTGTTTATTTTCATCGGTGTTTTGTTCTTTGCACTCAGCATTATCTACAGTTTAAGCAAAACACGACAGGGAGTTACACAGAAGGTGCAGAAACACAACTGAAAGTTCCTTAAATAGAGATGATGATAATCCCTTCCTTTCGTCCACCAAGAGTATCAACCAGGGTCCAGGACATAGTATTGTAAATAAAGCTCTGTTAACAATAGCAATTCTCTGATAATAAAAATCAGTGTCAAAATGTTAACAAATTCTCAGCTGTAATCTGGACTTCATTCCATATACAGATAAGGCAATCTATATTTTCTCTTATTTTCAACAGTTCATACACGTTTCATGGCTGCCACACGATAAATCACTAAGTGCAACATAAAAACACTTTGACTGGCTTACCACTATTCACTAATTATCCTGTCTCGTGCTTACAAAGGTGCTGCACCACTTCAGCTGTACGTTCAGCTGGACGTTACAACGTTCCTCTGGGGTAAAGCAAGGTAATAGAGAGCTAGAAGTTCCCAGATGAGACACAGCAAGCAGTTTGCGTGCGTGCTGGAAGCATGAAGTAGCATGCTTTCCACAGTGGATTCCTTTAGACTTGGGACATTCTAGATTCTATGGAACTTTCTATCTTCTCATGAAAGTGTCTCTACTGGCCACAGGGAGGATGGAAGGTTCTGGCATCTAACCTGTTTGAGGGCTATCATTACTCCAAATCAGCACCTGTAGAATAAAATTGCTTTGTACTACATCTACATAAAATAGGCACTGTGAACTATGATTGCAATCAGCAAAGCTAACTCTGTCTCTCTAGAATTATACCTTTTACAAATTATTTTTAGGAAAGAATACCTGACAAAATTTGTTTGCAACAAGATTTGCTCAAAAGCAATCTGTGAGCATCTTTTAATCACAAAAGTGATTTTGTGATGTTAGAGCTGTCACTGGAAAGTAAAATGCAGTAATCAGTAGTTTCACACATCTGTTTCAACTGTCATCTTGCACTGCAGTTTCAAAAATGGTATAACCTTTATAAATCGAATCTGCAAAAATTACTTAAGCAATACAAACATATTCTGCTAGTTCCAGCTTAACAGTCCTGCCTGTTTGTCAGGATGAAACTACGTTATTTCTCTTGATGGGACCTTGTTTTTGGTAAATCACAAAGTACAATGAAACAGTACACGGGTGTAGAAGAGTGCACTGTACTCAGTCTTGAAGACTAAAGTCTTTAATAACATTTTTTTTCCAGCGTTGCTTTTCCTGCTGATGCTCATAGAGTAAAATTAGGTTGGAAGAAACATAGGATGGCCTGGGTTGCAAAGGAGCACAGTGCTCATCCAGTTCCAACCCCCTGCTGTGTGCAGGTCACCAACCAGCAGCCCAGGCTGCCCAGAGCCACATCCAGCCTGGCCTTGAATGCCTGCAGGGATGGGGCATCCACAGCCTCCTTGGGCAACCTGTTCCAGTGCCTCACCACCCTCTGGGTGAAGAAAAATATAACCACCCCCCTGCAATACAGGTACAAACCTGAAGAACAAAGACTTTTAGGTCCTGAAGTTTGTTTGCGTAACAGCTCCGCTTCTGCCACCTGCTGAACATGAAGAACCTGTAAATTTGTACAATATTACAGCAGAGCAACACATATTTATACTTTCCCTTCTAATATGCATTGAAAAAAATACTGAATTTATAAACGTGCAAGCATTGTTTACTGAACAGCTTTAAAAGGATTCAATTTTAACTGTTGAGTATTGCACAGGTTAGGAACATGGGTAGTTTATACAGTGAGAGTTCAAGCGTTGTCTTATCATTATCAGCTCTGAGTGCACCTGTAGCAGACAAATACATACAGCATATTCTAAGCTCACTTCATTACCAGATGTGGTGAAATAATTTTATTTAAATAGGAAAAAACAGAAGAAAGAAAAGTCTTCCAATAACCACAGTATTCACTGAGCAACAGTATCCCCTCAAAGGGATAAAACAGTAAAAAATATAAAAAATAAAAGGAAACAAATGAAAATAAATTATTCAAAAATAGACTTATTTTGACACTTACAAAGTCCTACGCAGCATTAGTGAAATAGCACACAGAACACATGATTTCTGAAAAAAAGCATGCTTAGGCTTTATGGCAAACTCCCCCATTTAATGCACAAGGATTCTGAACGCCACACTCCTCATTTCCTGCATCCCGGGAGCTCCTTGAAAATGCTAAGGATTAATTTTTAATAGCATACCTGTATCACAAACATCACAGACCATTAAGTACTACCTGAAACTGGCTACTCTCAAAGTTATATGTATGTTAGAAAGCGTTTCTCTAAAGGAGTTCACTTGCATTTCCAAACAGAAAGTCTGCCAACAGATGAAAAATGATTTCTAACTTTCTAAAAAGAAACACAAAACCCCACAACAAGCACACAGTACCACAGCTATACCAATGCTGACGTACTTGCAATAAGCAATCTGCTGACACAAAATTACCTGCAGTGCTTCATCCTTTGGAGATCTAGATTGTCTCTTCTTTGGAGTTGATTGGAGAGGATATTCAAATCTGGAGAAAGTTTTTGCAAGTAAAATAGAATCATGAAATGGCCTGGGTTGAAAAGGAGCACAGTGCTCACCCAGCTCCAACCCCCTGCTGTGTGCAGGTCACCAACCAGCAGCCCAGGCTGCCCAGAGCCACATCCAGCCTGGCCTTGAATGCCTGCAGGGATGGGGCATCCACAGCAACATCTTGGGCAACCTGTGCCAGTGCCTCACCACCCTCTGGCTGAAAAACTTCCTCCTCATATCCAACCTCAACCTCCCCTGTCTCAGTTTAAAACCATTCCCCCTTGTCCTATCACTATCCACCCTAGATTGTCATTATTAAGACCAATGCCCTAGTCAGACTGGTCCCACTCTCAGCAATACACACACCGCTTTTAAATGCTTTAACTACAATAGAAACTCTCCTAGCATTACTCCTAGAAATGCTCATCCTGGAAATAAAATAACAAAATTCTCTCTCCAGACAATTCCAGCTTTTTGATTTAGCTTAACATAATATGGAAGCAATAAGTCTTTCAGCCACCCTGCCTTCTAAAGGAGCTCTATAAGTTGTTGTAAAGAAAAACTAAACAAAGCAGGTTAACTTCCGTATCTGAAGACTCTCAAGTGGCATTTTCATCTGTCCCACTCTCTACCATATCTTCATCCAGCTGCCAGAGCCTGTGCCATAGAGCTCTCAGCACTGCTGGTCTGCAGAGCACTCTCAAGGACCAAGACATTCACAGTGGGTCCTTGACACTCACCTGAAAGAACGATCAATAATAGTTAGCACATCCCCGTGTTTCAGAGGTACAGGCTGCTGGAAATAACCACCATTCAGCTGAGTGGGATTTACTGTACTTAAATTAGTCAATATTGCCTAAAAATAAAGCAAACGTGTCAGAACCACAGTGAGATGCGACAACATGACACAAATGTTGTTAACACAAGTAACTCACCTCCTTGTTCTCATTTACTTCAATTTTACAGTGTTCTTTTGAGACCTGAGGCAAGTGGATGCGAATATCACATTCTGCTCTCCTACAGGTTAAAAGGAGAAAAAGCAGAAAAATGGGATTGCTGTGGAATTAGGATGTCCAAAATTCCAGTTAATAATCCATACAATAGCACACCACATCTGTTAGGCACACAGAACAGGTAAGTACTATATTTAGTGCTGACTTTGGTGACTCAAAGTAGTGAGAAAAACAACACTGAACTAAAAAGAGTAGAAAATGGAATGAGGCAAAGAGAAAAACACACAATCTAAAGCTAAATCATCTTATTAGCAAAACACGTCATTTCTAAAACCTGCCCAAGTACTAACAGTACACAGATCCAAAAAAAAAAAAAAAAAAAAAAAAAAAAGGGTCTGGACATGGCATGGCTAAGCACAAGCCCAGTGTTACCCAACTGGCGCCAAGTATGAAGCCAGAGATTACCATTAATATCACAGAATGGGCTGGGTTGAAAAGGACTACAGTGATTCCAACCCCCTGCTGTGTGCAGGTCACCAACCAGCAGCCCAGGCTGCCCAGAGCCACATCCAGCCTGGCCTTGAATGCCTGCAGGGATGGGGCATCCACAGCCTCCTTGGGCAACCTGTGCCAGTGCCTCACCACCCTCTGGCTGAAAAACTTTCTCCTCATATCCAACTTAAACCTCCCCTGTCTCAGTTTAAAACCATCCCCCTTGTCCTATCAGTATCTCTGTTAATAGCGTCGAACTCACTGATCTTAATTGACACTGGACATTTTGCCATAGACACCAAGGAATCTGACTTGGCACAGAGTACTTACTTATTTAAGATATCAACCAGACAGTAAAATGCTGACCAAATAGTTCCAAAGAAATAAAAACATTTTATTCATCGATTCTAGAGCAACTCCCGTATTCCACAACCCATGTCTCACAGAACCAACCAAAACTGCAATTAGTGTGGGCACGGTGAATATGGTTGAACACAACGCATATGCTTCACTTCTAGAGATAAGAATCACCCTGCTTGCCTGTCATGTATACACTACTTTCAATCTCAGGTTTGCCAAACTCGTTTGCCTCATTTTCCTTGGCCAGAAGCTTGGAAAAAAACAGTTTTAGTGAAGAAAGATTGCAAAGCAGCGACTGTGAATCCAGCCCCAACCCACAGCACCGTCCCTCCCTCAAATATCACCCACAAGCATATAAACATTTTTGATAGCAAGCATCAAGGAGGTTCCAGCAGCACGAAATATGCTATTAGCGCTATTCTAGTGCATTCAAAACACGCTCACCTTCCAAATAAACACGAGCTGGCAGTGAGTGGAAAATAAATGCCGTCCGTCCCATTCCGTTTAATGATAACAATTTTCCCAAAAAGCGGCATCTTCACACGAAAGGATCCTTACCTGTGGGAGAACGCCAAGACAACTCACGTGTGCAATGCCCTATGTATTTAGGAAAGGAAAGTCGCTTTCCCAGCCGTGTCACAGCGCGGCGCTGCCCGCCTCCCCGCCGTTACACGCGCGGAAGCTCATGGCGTAAAGCACAGCCCGCCCGAAAAGCGCGTTAGGAGACGCTTAGAAGAGCGGTTTGAACAGAGTTACCCCGAGGATCCTCAGCTGCGCCTCACAGAAGCGGCGCTCCGGCTCTTTTCCCTCAGCTGCAGCCCGCGGGAGCGACTGGGCTGAGCGCGGCGCTTCCGCCGCCACCGCCGCTCACTGCGTCTTCCCGCGCGCGCCAGCGCCGCCGCGCCGGGCCCTCTCACCGCCACGCGTATCCCTGCGCCGTGCATCGAGGGGCACGAGAGCAGCGCGGAGAGCTCTGAAAGCAGCTTTCCGTCTCGCCGCCTTCACCTGCCGGCAGCCGCCATGGCTGGCGAGACTCACCTAAGCCATCCGGTTGCGGCAGCCGCCCCGAGGCGGCGGGATTCTTTTAGCTTTACCGGGTGCCGGCTCGGCGGAAGGAGAAAAGAAAAATGTAGTTAAACTTCTAAAACGACTTTCGAAAAGGCGCGCGGCCTCTCGCGATTGGTAGAAGGGAGGTCACGTGGCGGCGCGGCGCACCCAATGGGAGCGCGGGAACGGTTTGATTTCAAACACCCCCTCCCGCCTCAGAGCCGCCCCACTCTCCGGTCCGTCCCTTAGCGCCTCCGGCAGAAGGGGCAGGTCCGGAACTGCGCCGCTGCTGAGCCCCACAGAGCAGCTCCGGGCGGCGGAGCAGGACCAAAAGCAGCTTGCAGCAGTAAAACACATTGAAAATGAATACTCCTAACCCTAAAGCCATCTCTACTGTTAGGTTCTCTTACAGACAGAAATCCAATTCCCTGACAGGAGCTCACGTGAAATCGTCACTGAGCGCCCTTGCCACTTGCTTAGACGTTTTAACTTAATTCAACTAGTAAAAAGGTAATTAGAGGAAAGCTATTTCACTGAGATCCGCCTTCTTAATGATTAGGCTCATCAGTGGAAGATCCAATAATAAAAGAGCCCCGATCATTAAAACATGCTGGGTCTGAAGGCTACAGCCAAGAGCACAACAACAACACGAATACGATTAGAGAACTCAGCACCGTAATTCCTCATCAGAAGGTCCCAAGACAAGGCTGTTTTGTCCTGGTTCTCAACAGGTGGGTTGGAAGCATTTGAATGAACGAAGCTTATTTCTCACAGATTTGTACCATTAATGACCATCAGCCTCAAAAAGCAGAAATTCCAGTTAAAGCTTTCCCCACACTGGGGGTTTTATATAGAATATATACAGTATATACAGGCACTATATATATAGTATTATAGTATTATATATAATACATATACATATATAATATTATAGTATATAGCATTATATATAGGCACTAAACTCAGGCAGCAGTCTTAGGGTTAGTGAGATCAGCCTGTTACCTTTGGATACAGCACAGCATCCTCAAGGCAGCTGCAGCGTGGGCAGCAAATCCAGAACGCACAGCTGGGAGGTGAAGGGAGACAACGAAGGCAGTCCTGGTGCCTGGCTTCTACACCTGCCAGCACTAAAAGAGCTGAGAAACTGCTAGCTTCTCACAAAGCACTCAAGCAGATGTGATTGGCATCAATCGAGTTGCAGCTGTCATCGTGGATCGGTCCTCCATTTACGAACTTTTCTCATGCACTCTGAAACACTGCAGTCTATTCACACTGCACAACACACAGCCAGTTATTTAAGACAAATCCCTTTGCAGTAGATAACATGATGGCATATTACACTGATGCTATTGCACCTAAGATTTTCAAATGCGTGTATTCATACCAAGAACCTAATTATTTATTCTTAATTCTTAGGAGAGAATCCTGCAGAAGTTTATTAACAAACAGGATGTTTTCTGAAATGCCTCTTATTACAGACAGCTGCTACTTGTGTAAAGGTTCCCAATTTGTACACCTGCTTATGGAGTACAGGGCAGGATTCTGTGTTCAGACTGATAGCCACCAGCAGAAGAGCCACTTCCATAGGACTCGCATCAGGGAGCAGAGCCATTCCACCTTACTGCTTCCTCACAGCAGCTTACACTCAAGCCTCCCACTTCCCATGAGATCTAAACTAGAAAACCCTCCTATACAATTCAGAAACAAGATCACTTGAAAGCAAAAGGTGTGCAACTTCACAGAGGCAGAGGCAGTTTGCAAGAAGAGAGGAACATAACCTTCTCTTGCAGAGACCAGGAGCAGGAGGGACACAGCCCTCTGCTGCTCACTGCCTGAAGCAAGAATGTGCTAAATAATTCCACCTGGAGCTCTTCAGAAGTGCTACAGTTTCGTTTTTCCTTGTGTCTACCCAGCTGGCACACAGCAGCAACCTGGAGCTGTTGTTCAATGTTAATGAATAAGTTTGAGTGGCATCCATGAAAACGAGGAAACAGTCACAAAGCAGTGGAAACAGGGGAGGAAGGAATGCTTATTTGTGAAAAGAGCTTCCCTGGCAAAGTCTGAGCCCAATTAATAATTTGGTAGAAATTCTCACAGACTGAGAGAAGTGGCACAGAAAATGCATCAAAATCGTTAGAATAAAGCTCTTATTAAAATATCTAAATTACAAAATAATCCCTTAATACGCAAAATGAACAACATTCACAGTGAAGTTCAATTGCTCGAAAAATTCTCAGAGGCACTGAACAATTTGTGTATTAAGGAAAGCTTAGCTTCCACTTGACACGTGTGCCCCATACAGAACAAATACGTCTTTGATCTTGCTTAGTCTGTATTGTTTAACCAGCCCGCTGAAATCAATGTTTCATGAGCAGTTCACAACCAAAGTCCGTTCTTTCTGAAAGTTCAGTTTCTAAACGCATAACCTTCAGCCCCACAGGTTGTGAAACACAAAACCTTCATGAAGAAGCACGAGGTCAAGGAAACAAAAAGAAAACACGGAACAAACCAGGAAGTGCAGAGGAGCGTTTGTACCACTGGAAGCCTTCTTGAAGAACTGCAGGGTCAGGCTTTGAGTCATTCCCTCAATGCTCACAAAGGAAGGATGCAACGGGACTCGGCACGTCAGAGCTCTGCATCGTCAGCTCTCATTTGTTAACACAGTTTGGGAAGGCCTGGCTTTCTAATCGCTGTCATGAGTTTACGTGCGCTTTGGTTACGACATGAATCAGAGCACTGCTTCCAATAGCGACGGATGGTAAGTACCAAGAAGTTATTGATGTAGATAATGGGTTTTCAGTCCTTTAGGATACTTTGCTTAAATGAACACACAGACAGGAATAAAATTTAAAGATTTAAAGAGAGCAGTGCAGTTTGAGAATAAAAACAAAGCTTTGTTCTTGCATCAGAATGTATTAGAACTTGCAATTTGCATATACAAATAATTCAGCAACATTCACCGGCATTAAAAACACAGCGAGATCAAATTATAAATGTAATAAAAGGAAATAATAATAGCCGAAACTGTATAATACATACATATATTAAAAAGATTTGACAAATTAAATACAATTTGGTTATACAGAAAAGTTTCAATAGCTTTACATTAAAAATGGTACTAGGGAAATGAAAGCATTTCAAAAGATTGAACACAGGCGGTCAGGCTGGTTTTAAAAGTTTAAAAAACTGATACGTAAAAATACCCTAAAAAACACTGGTAATTACAGTAAGCATTCTTCATTAAGGCCCAATTCAGCAAAGCACTTAAGGGATTGCTCCAGGAACAAAGAGCCAATGGTACTGTGTGTTCTGTGGAAAGGATGTCGGCAAATGCTTAAATGCTCAGGTGAACTGGAACCTATCTTAACACATGAGAACAGTCAGTCAAGTCACACAGTGACCAAAACCACGCACAGATCAGAATGTACGACTTCTAATCAACCATTTGGCGTTTCCAAGTCATTCCATGCAACGTAGGAAAATTTCAAACAGAATTCAGCTCTATCCACGTTGAGCCACAGCTCCCAGCTGAAGGGCTGCTGCAACAGGCAGCCTCTCCATTACTCATCGCAAGAACTGGAAAGCAAGCTTCTCAAATTATTAAAAAAATAAACGTGAAAATCACTACGTAGCTATATTTACGACTTCTGAACTACATTGTTGTTGTGGGTTTTTTTCCTGTTTCCTCACAGATAATACAGTTAGCAACTACAACCCGAGCACTCACTGAACAGCTGATGTTTCAGCTGAGCTCCATCCTGCTCCTCGCTCTGACAGAGGCCCTTTTGTCACCCACAGCCTAAATGTTTGCAGTGCTCCTGGGGACAAACAGGACCGTAAGATACATTTGTTTGGAGAGCAGCTTCTTGGCATTATGTTCTATCATCACTGAATGCCTAGAGGCCAGGCTGGATGTGGCTCTGGGCAGCCTGGTTTGCAGGTGACCCTGCAGATAGCAGGGGGTTGGAACTGGATGAGCATTGTGGTCCTTTTCAACCCAGGCCATTCTATGGTCCTACGATCACTTTACCTCTCTGATTCTCTCTGTGCTGCAAATGACCGTACCGAAAACCCCACTGTCTCACACCAAATTTATTTGGTAGCTACTTGAAATTCAATTAAATTTTAGCACACAGTAGTAATGCAAACTTTGCATTCTTCTCATCTAGTCAACACTTTGTGTTCTGAGCACATCCAACAGCAAGTCACAGCAAATGCTCAGTCCTCAAACCACCTCTTTAAGTGCATAACTGCATGATTCACTGTGCAAATAAACACAGAAGTGCATCAGTGGGAAGACAAGCAGCAGGAAACGGCAGCGCTCAGAGCAGTGTGCTTACAAGTTCTTAACCACACCTTTCCCATTCAGTATGAAAGCGAGGAGAGGCAGAAGGTGCTCCTGTCTCCTTGCGGTGCGTCAATGCGTGATGCTCCGTGTTAGCAGCTGGGAGAAATGCTCACAGGAGTGGTGAAAGGATCCGTTTCAGTTGCTTAATTTTAAGTAAGGCTTTTATGCTTGCATTGATAAAACCCCGCCAACTGGACAAGACAGGACTAGGGCATATTAGTTAGGTACCCAAAGTACACATTCACCTATTTTGTGCTCATTAATTCCTATGCGCGTTCTAAAGAGGGGGAAATCCAGACTTTCCATTTGTTCAACATGCAGACGCCCTGCGAGCTTTGACTTTCTAACCCCCAAGCACATCCTGCCCAGGGATACAACAAAGACTTGTAGAACATATTTCCCCAATCATATTATCAGTAGTACTTTCATTAAAAATACATCTATATACACAACCACATCCCCCTTTTAGATAAAGGAAGCACTCCTTTGCTGATAATACATATGGGAAGGCAAGAACATAAAGGAATTTTCTTCGTGTTGCTCATGCTACGCAGTTCTTTTTTTGTTTTCCAGACTTGTAATATTCTTGTTGAATCTGAGAGAGTTCTGCCCTCTGCTTTTTCTCACAGTAGCTGGAAATGATGCACACATATAGTGAAGCTCTATATCTATGGCCAACCAGGGCTGTAATGCCTCTTGAATTAGACAAATGCGAAGTATACACTCCTGATATGCAGAATATTGTTCAATAGTGACAAAGTGACATTATGGTACTCCTAGATTGATTCAAGCTGGTGCAGTATTTAGGAAAGAACGAAACAGATGAACTTTGAAAGTCATATGAAATCAGAAATTCCAACCTGCATTTCTAATGCTTGTATCCTACTGACAGTAGAACACAAAACAGAGCTGCCATCCATGGGGAGGTTCTCACAAACAGCCTTTAAAAGCAATACCATTTTTCAGCTGCACTGTGCACTATCACACATGAAGGGCTGTGTTCTGACACCTGGAACAGTTCCTTGGCCTTTCAGTGAGGCCATGAAGTCAATTCCAAGTAAGCAGCAGCAGGTTATCAGAACACGGCCCAAAATAAACATCTCTTTTCATTTGCTATTGACTTCTGTGTCAAAGGTTTGTGGCCAAAACGAGTTTCCTTTAAACAGATGTACCACAGCTCATTATTTTAGTATGAAAGGTAAATGTAAAGATGCACGAACCGGGCAATGGCACTGCTGATAAATATCTGTAAGTCGAAAAGGAAATAATCAAAGAAATAAACCTTCCAGAATTAATTTACTGTTATTTAGAATAAAGACTTCTCTACCATCTTATAGCTATATACTCTATATGAACATTATACTTTGCTTTAGAAGATATTTATATTTCAGAAATAATTTTGTACAGCAAATGCAAATTTTAGAGCAAACACGAGGTCCTATTTACAGTCAAAGTCAACAAACAAAACGACGTGGAATAAATTAATATCATATACAACTATTTATACAGACAACTTAAAAAATAAGGCAGAAGTTTTTCATTTAAAGTTAGCATAATCGGAAAATATGTCGATGAAGTCTTGTACCACTCTGTAGCAGAATTCATACTGTTCCTGAAAAACAAGAAGACACCAAAATGTACTCCAGTTGCATCACACCTTATGAATCGTCGTTACGCAAATCCGAGCGGGGCAACGTGTTCCAACTCCAAGCTCACAGCAACACCCATCAGTTCGACCTCATCTCCCCCCCATCTGCTCTCTGCCCACGGTTCCATGGCTCTGTTCTCCCTGCATCCAGCTCCGCTCAGGCTCCCTCCTGTCGCTGTGAGGAGCTCTGCCACCACGGACAGGTGAGCAGAGGACCTCAGCGCGAGCAGAGCCGAGGTTCAAGCATAGACCCACAGCAGTGCTGACACGGGAGGCTTCTCTCGTCTCACATACAACCAACTTTTTGTAACAGCCAAATGAGAACACCCTGACCCCACAGAACCACAGACCCGGCAGCACGGCTTCCTCTTCAAAGCTGTCAGCTTCCCTTTTATGTGCAGAAGCAGCTGAGGATGAATCCATTCTGATTTTTTTCTTTAATAAAGGCAGCAGTACTTCTCTTTTGTCAAACAGGCTGATTCCCGCCTGTCAGTTAACACGATTTCAGCTTTCTAGGGGATAATTCTTCAAATGAACATCACTTCTTAAACCTGTCTTCTCATTCGGGCTGAGCTGCTGATGGCACTGAGCTGTTCCCATCGCGCTGCCGCGGGTGGCTCTTCCTGAGCACCCCAGGGAGCCTGCCTGCTTAACTCCAGGCTCTAACAGCTTCACAGCAGAAACTGTGTGACAACGCAACTTCAAATGGAGAGAACATTAAAAGAAAACAACTTCCCAGTTCATTTTTTTTCCTGAAATGGAGCTCCGCAGGTAAATGCTGTCGGTATGTATCTACATACACAGCCATCCACTGGCGACGTGAGCCTGCCGCCTAGTGCTGTGCGTCCCAGTGATGGGACACAGCCTGAACCTGCAGGCATGCCCACAGCCTTCAGTGTGATCTGCCGTGCTGCCCGATGCCTAACACCTGATCAGAGCTGGAACAGGCATCTGCCGGAAAGCGGCACTGAACAGAAGCCGTTCCACAGCTGCAGCTCAGCTGAGGATAGCCCTGGCTATTACATAGCACCACTAAACCACAGAGCCGGAGCCCCAAAAGATGGATTTCCTCCCTGCAGGTAATCCCAGCAGAGCTCTTCAGCCCCTTCCCCAGTTCATAACAAGGAGATTTCTACCTGGGAGAGCTGCTTTCAGATAACTGTTTCTAAAGGAGTTCCTAATGGAAATTGTTACCAACATACAAAGCATCCGTGCTTCTATGTATTTCCCAAAACAGCGTCCCCATACATTTTCTTCTGTTTGATCAGTAAGGAAAACCCTCACACCAAGTCAGCATTTCTCCACGTGACAACAGCAAGCCCATTCAGCCCTGACATTTTCATGTAAAGAAAGAAAAACCTGAGCTATGGAGATAGGGCTTAAAAGGCATTTACTTCTTGACTTTGTCATCAGCACCGCAAACAAGATTTTGGTTTATTTAACTGTCACCGGTTCCTAACAAAGCACGGAACGTTTAGCCAAGCTCTACTTTCAGACAGGCTGTAAAAAAAACTATCAGGAAAAGATACAGATTTCTGATGCCTTGTTCATACACAGCCGTCATACATTATTTATTTCAACCTGCAACAAATCCCCTTTGTTCTCCTCCCACAAGGATATTTACAAACATACATCCTTTGAGAAAGGTTCGGATTGTTAAATACCATACCAGTGTTTGCACCATATGTGGCCTCTGCAGTCTTAAGCTCTTCACAGCTTGAAATACATCTAAGAGCCCCTCAGCCTTCACTCGCTCCAGAATATTGCTGAGTGCAATGAATGTACCTGTCCTTCCAGCACCGGCACTGCAACACAAACACATCTGCTTGGCATACAGCAGGATAAAAACTGCAAAGATAATATTGATAGAGAATACCCAAATACTAAGAGCAGCTGATTTTTTCACGTCAGCCATGCTGAAAGCGAGCCAGAATTAATTCGAATGAATTGTGAGCCAGGCAGGAATTGAAAACACTGTTATAAAGAGGAGGGGGAACGGCTGTTTGTGAGTGTGGATGGTGATAGGACAAAGGGGAATGGTTTTAAACTGAGACAGGGGAGGTTTATGCTAAATAGGAGGTGGAAGTTTTTCCCTCAGTGGGTGGTGAGGCACTGGCACAGGTTGCCCAAGGAGGCTGTGGATGCCCCATCCCTGCAGGCATTCAAGGCCAGGCTGGATGTGGCTCTGGGCAGCCTGGGCTGCTGGTTGGTGACCTGCACACAGCAGGGGGTTGGAGCTGGATGAGCATTGGGGTCCTTTTCAACACAGGCCATTCTGTGATTCACTCTATGATTCACTGGAATTATTATTCCAAAGCAACATGATGGACAGTGTCCAATCCAACAAAAAGATTGTAACTGCTCTTACAATCTGAATCATTCCTTTTCAAACAGGGAAGTTAATGTAAGGAAAACCCCAATAAGTCTGCATGCAGGGTGATGTTACATACAACTAAACAGAAGCGACTGCTCTGCCTCTAACCTGATTACAGCAAGCAACCAAATACAGTCCCCAGTAACTGTGGTTCCTTTTGTTCTGGCATGCTTCACTCAGGATATTTTGCTCTTTTATTCACTTCAGACCACAATTCTACACCAGCAAAATAGATTTGAGTGACTGTTACCTGACTTAGATACCTAACATCAGAGACAAAAAAAAAAAAGAAGTGCTTTCTCTCTTCTAACAGAATTGTGGCCCTTGAGACACACACAAATACAACCACAAAAACATCAACAATCAACAGTGGCCGTGCACTGCCAGGCCAACAGTCACTAAAAACAGGCTGGAATTTAGCATTCGGTGGTAAGCTGGATTGCAGAACAAGGAGAAACACAAAATAATTTATGAAATTTAAAATTTTAATGTTTTTCAATCATTTACAAGCAGATAAAATGTAATCATGTGTCACTGCTTCTGTCTTCTTCCCATCAAATGAAAAAACATCTGATAAGCACAGCCCTATGCAAAGATTAAGTGCAAGTGCACACATCCTCAGCTGGAGGAAAAACAAACAGGAATGCTGCATGGGATGCATCCCTCCCTTCAGATAATTACTTTTATCAGGTTAAAGACAAAATCTGTGAAATCTAACAGGGCTGAGGTCTATTTATCCTTAGCTAACCTGTAGTAACAATATGTGTCTTTTAAAGCAACCCGTGAGCAATGCCCTTCATCTACAGCTCCAACAGTAGGAGGAAAAAGACACGGAGTAACCTGGGATGCACAGGGTGCTCATCCACACACTGCTCTTCATGTGTTTATGTCTATACTCCTCATGCTGAACACTCACTCTCTTTCCTCCCAAAACACATTCTCAGCATCTCTTCAAAGAGTTTGGTTTATGTTGGCTTAAGATTTTTTTGTATAGAGAACTGCATTTGAAATACCACGAAGAAGTAGATGCATTTCACGGGAACATGGCGCTGCTCTTTTTGTACCCGCTTCTCCTCTGCACTTCTTCCAACACTTGTCTTAAGGAAAGGAAACTTTTCATTTTGACTCTCAAACTTTTCTCGAGACAAGTTCCAAAGCCAAGGGTGCTCTGAAAGGACACTGGGCAAGAGGCAGAAGGAAGGGGCCTTCAAACAACCCTGCAGTCTGGCGTTGTTTATTACAGAACAGAAAGAGTAAAGAGAGAAAAGCACAGGGAGCTGTGAGCTAAACAGAAGGCAGTGGGAGACATACACTGGAAGTGAAGGGAGTTGGGATTCAGAACAGATTGGCTTTGAATTCCGTTGGCAACTCAGTCAGCAAAACCCTTCTAATCCACTTAGGGCCGTGCCTCTGTCCCAATTAATAATTGCTGTCTCCAACAGTTCCTGAAAGGGTTCATTAATATCCGGAAAAAACGAACTGCAGTTTCCACAAGTTTAAGCGAGCACTCCTCTAAACCAGTCTTTGACTTGAGATGTGTTTACTTACTCATAAATTTACATTCATTTACATCTGAAGCCTCAGGTCTGACTTCATGGAGGGGTTCAACTATGCAGTGTAGGGGATGTCAAAACAGATGCAGCAGAAAATTCTCAGTGTGGTAAAACCAGGGGTGCATTGCATGCTTAGTTTCATTGTCCTTATTTTTTTTTTCCCCCCCATTTTTTAATTGTTACAGCAAGTTTTGAAAATTTCACTCCAAATGATTAAGCCAATGCTTAATTGCATTGGTTGCAATGCTGAAAGCTCGAAGTAGCAGCAGCAATGCATAACCCACATAGTTCTTAGAATCATAGAATGGCTGGGGCTGGAAAGGACCTCAGGGATCATCAAAAGCTCCAACCCCCTGCTGCAGGCAGGGCCACCAACCTCCAGATCTGGCACCAGCCCAGGCTGCCCAGGGCCCCATCCAACGTGGCCTTGAACACCTTCAGGGATGGACGGGGCATCACAGCCTCTCTGGGCAGCTGTTCCAGCACCTCACCTTCTTATGTATCTAATTTGTGTATATCAAATACAATAACTGCATTTACCTCTCACTTTACTGGTTAGAACTATTTGATACTTTATCCACTGTCACTATCGCTCAGAATTTTACCTCCCCAGCTTTTCATTAAAAAGTGGCTGTTCAAATGGAAGAACCAAACTTAAAATAACATTGCTGCCATTGAGTCCAGCCACCACAGGGTTGGGGAACACACAATGCCCCAGGAAAAACACATGAGAACAGCAAAGAGAAAAACAGTGAGTAAACAAGAAAGAGAGGAAAGCTTTAGCAATGAACACATGCTACTGCAAGATCCCCATGTCCAAAAAACTCCAACAAAGCTGAGACCCCAGGATCTTTTTGCTTCAGCAGCACCTGAAAATGCATGATGCTGCAGATAGCCAAAATACAGACCATGCTTCTCAGGCTGAGACTCTTGAGAAACTCTTTAAAACTCACATCAGAAGAAACAAGAAGTCAGCATACATTGCAGAGAACAGCTCTAACAAAGTCAGTCCTAATTCTAACTCGGGCTCATCTATCAAAACACTTCCATGGATTAAATAATCAATTTTGAGGTCAGAGACATGCCGATTTTCCCTTTTCTCTATGTTTGCCTTGCATTTCTTCTTTTTTCATGGATGCAGCCCACTGGCTCACAAAGGAGAGCTGCCCTACCAGCAGCCAGACAGGAGAAAAAGAAAGCCTAGCGCTTGGCTGACTGTGGGAAGGAGAGGGAGTCTCACCTGCAGTGCACCGTGATGGGGTGATTCCCCGTCTGCTGCTGCTGCTTTTGGACAGCTGCAATCAGGTCAATCATCCCTTTTCCTTCCGCAGGAATTCCGATTTCTGGCCACCCATGGAAGTGGAACTGCCGAACCAGCCTGCTTTGCTTCTCTTGGTTACCCTACGTGCATGCAAAGAACAGGTTCATCCAGATGTTAATTTCAGACAGCAATGAACTTCATACCTTAAAGATAAGCATAGGTTTTGTACCATCACGGTGAAGGGGGTTATTTTCAACCTGGTCTGTTATATATGAATCTGTTACATATCTACATACATGTAAGAGTTCTGTTTCTACATTACCTCTGCCTCTTAGCTTGAAACTAACATTACTTGTCTTGCCTTTATGTCAGCTGATTAAAAGCAGCCCTAAAAGTTCAAGTGAGCACTATCACCCTGCCAGTTTTGCCAGGCAATCTGAATGTTCCATCATTATTCCATATGTAATTCAATAGGATGTTTGGGAACAGACTTCACACGAAGCACTGCGTATTCACACCTTATCCACCATCCTCCTATGAAATGAAATGCACAGCATTTCAGAGGCCTTTGGCTCTGCACATGCCAGCTAGCTAAGTGCATAAATTAGATGCAGTGCAATTAATTAAATTCATCATATTCTAAACTGCTAGTAATTTCTTTCCCCCAAATGTAGCAATGCAAACCAGTTCTGAATGAAATGAAGGAGTGAGCAGAGAGATGCATGTAAGTTCAAAAACAGGTTTGTGTAGAGCCTGCCAGTAGCAGAGGTACATGAAGGGGCAGCTGCCAGGCAGAGGTAAGTACGTGTGCACTAGAATGCTTCACAGGACTCTAATATCTGGAATTAAGTTTTCAGTAATAGGTACATGAGAGATGGTAGGAAAGGCAAGAATGCCAGCAGAGCAAAATACTCCCAAAAAACCCACACCTTGCTTTGATCAAAGGCATGCTTTACTGACCAAGATTTTCATGACACTTTATGCAAGTGTTCCATACAAGCTTCCTCTCGGATGCTAATGTGACAGATGACAACTAACAGCAGTTATCTTTAGTCAGAAATGCCAGCATTGAAGTCACATCATCACATTTACGAATGCCTTAAAACAAATGAACAACTTATATAATTAAAAACAGTACCTGATTATATGTAACTATGAAGTCCCTTACGCTTATGGCATCTAAAAGGCTGTCATTCTTTATTTCTACAGTTATCTCTCCGTGAGTTACTGAGCCCTCTGATGGCCAGTACTGGAAGCACTTCTCCTGCAAAATGGAGAGGGAATTGTAAGCATTCCTTGATTCGTTTTTTCCACTTATCTACACCACCACCAACCTGTGATACAGGATGTGACAAAGCATAACGTGTTCTGGACACTTTGCAATGAAAAGGCCAGAGCCCAAGAACACAGTCGTAAAACATTTCTGTAACACAAAGCATTAAGATGAAACAGGAGCAGAAGCCATATCTGATAAATGCTGCTTTACAAATAGACCAGGAGAAAACTAAGTAACTCTTACAATCAGTGCAGGGTTGTTAAAAATACACAATAGAAAAACGCAACAACAGAAAACATTTAACAGCACTGAAGTATAAGGTGAACACTGCAGAGCAGGGAGATGCTGTTCTCTTCATTAATGAATAACAAAGGATGCAGAGGAGAGGTTCAGAAGCTTACAGAGACGTAACAGAGAGGGAAGTTTTCAAGAAAGTGTTGTCTGGCTCTTCTCAGACCCACGTCAAGCATCACTAAGAACTGTGCTTTTAAAAGCAAACTGGGCCCACTGAAAACCAATTCTGTAGCTTAGGTGTTTTTGTCTGACAAATCAAGCAACAGCAGCAACACTGGCCTACACCTAGTAGTGAAGCAAGAGCTCATTTAGAATCACAGAATGGCCTGGGTTGAAAAGGCCCACAATGCTCATCCAGTTCCAACCCCCTGCTGTGTGCAGGTCACCAACCAGCAGCCCAGGCTGCCCAGAGCCACATCCAGCCTGGCCTTGAATGCCTGCAGGGATGGGGCATCCACAGCCTCCTTGGGCAACCTGTTCCAGTGCCTCACCACCTTCTGTGTGAAAAACTTCCTCCTAATATCTACAGAATCATAGAAATTTCAGAAAAGGCAACAAATCTTATATTGCTAGAATTTGTAGGCAAAGTATTAATCTTGTGTGAAGACTCATATTTACTACATTTGTAAAATGGAGCCGTGGGACACATACCTGCTCCCTCTCCTGCACCTCTGTGAGCATGACAATGGTGTGGCACTTCCACTCCCACACCATCCGCCAGAAATCCTCCACAGTGTGTGGCAGCGGCCCTTGCGTGGCAATGAAATAATCCTTCTGGCGATAGCCCTGCAGAGAAAGGCTGGGTTGTGAGTATGTCATGGCAGCACAGACAGAAGTCGGTGTTTGGAGAGAGCAGCACCAGCTTCTGTTCAGCTGCTGCCCACACGAGACGTGCTCTTGCACAGCGTGAGCATCACCCAAATCTTCCACGTGCTCTGGGGATGCAGAGCCCACCCCATTCTTGTTCACCCCTCCAGCACTGAAATGCACCTGAGATCTGAAAATCCACATTCTCAATCCTTTTGTCTACGGGTCACAGCAGTAACACAGAAGCAGCCCCACGGATATCAGGGGCTGGATACAGGCTCTGCTTTAAGGAGCACCATCAGTTCCTGCTGCTCACTGTCCTCATTAGTTCACCTTGCCTCCTCTCAGAAATGAAGATTCACGATCCTGAGTCTTACTTTATGACATTTTACAGCCGTGGCTGAAGGAATGAAGTTCTGCTGTGAGAGCTGAGGTTTTCACCAGGAGATTATTAACAACTGCAGTCATTACCTTTACTATGGAATGAACATTAGACTCATTTTTTGAGCTACTACAGTTCTATTTCCATACTGATGTGATCACATTGTAGAGTATTCACAATCCTCAGTCACCGGTGGGCTTTTACTGTTTTGGGATATAATTAATTGCCATATTTAAATAAACTTAGGAATGGAAAGTGTTGCCCAGGTTCCATCAGGAAGCCAGGAGCAAAGCTGGGAATTAATGCAGGTCCCCTCAGTAAATGCTGGCTCCTAAACACTATGAGAGCTGTTCTCCATGATAGAAGTGGAGAGGGGGAAGTACATATTTGAGTTCAAAACCACAAACAGTCAGACTCTTTATTAACCTGGATACAGGCAAGAGAACTGCTGGATGTTTGCTGCTTAGTGAGTCTGGTTCTCTGCCTGCTTTTCTCAGAACTGAATACAAACCTTAGTTTATAAATCTAGCAACAACAGGAACGTTTAAATTACACAACATTTAAACTGGAATTCAGAACACTGAATAAGATTAGAAATTCATTTGGGAACTCTCATAAGCCAAGCCCAAACAAAACTAATGCTCTTCATAAGCCAACTTGGCTGAAACTCTTTAAGAAGACTTGCAAGAAGCAGTAAAATACTTGACTTGTAGCCTAAATGCATTGAAAATATTTATACTTACATCTATGAAGGAAGCATTGATGTAGTCTGTGTACTCCTGCCCTCTTTTCATTGACAGAATCACTCTATTAAAATCATCTGGAAGGAAAAAAAAAACACAAACATTCACTCTTTTATTGCTAACTGCACGTTAACCGTTCCACAATTACACGTGTGGAAGAACTACAAATTGCTTATCTGAAAGCCAGACAAGGGGCCCTAAAGATCTTACTCAGGATCTACCGAGCGTGAGGAGGAAGGCAGTATTTTTTCTGTGGATTATTTCTGCATTCACACAGCAAGCAAGGTGTAACACTTATGTTCATGTGCACACATTGCAGCACTGAGGCAAGGAATCGTACAGAAGGTACGTTGGTGCAGTAGGTGGAACGGCTCCATTATTTCATTCTGTTCTTAAAACTACCTATCAGACATTTTGTGCACACACTGTAAGGACATCACTCTGTCCCTGACTTACCCAGCCCAGCTGTATTCTGATACGAGCTGCACTGCCACCAGCACGCAGGCATAACTTACATTTACTCACAACAACCTTAGGATAACCACACATTTACAGCACCACTTTCTATACACACAAAGTCAATCATCTTACACGGGATGATCTGGATGACTCTAGCTTTCTTCATATTTGCTGGAAGATTGCCAGTTCTCATGTTCTCTTTCATTATCCGAACGTTTGTTAATTTCTGTAATGAAGCACACAAACGAGGACGAGGATTAATTGAAACGGAAATGCTTTTATTTCATTATATTCTTCATAACCTGTACACAGAGGATTGCTCATTGGGTACAGACCAATAGTGCAGTCATAGTTAGCTGACTGTTATGAATGGTGAGGTGCTGCAACAGCTGCCCAGAGAGGCTGTGATGCCCCATCCATCCCTGGAGGTGTTCAAGGCCAGGTTGGATGGGGCCCTGGGCAGCCTGGGCTGCTATGAAATGTGGAGGTTGGTGGCCCTGCATGTGGCAGGGGGTTGGAGCTTTTGATGATCCCTGAGGTCCCTTCCAGCCCCAGCCATTCTGTGATTCTGCAAAAGCCGCTTTGCTGCCTTGTCTGTACAAATGTAATCATGAGAATAACACAACAGACCACTAAGATCATCATGTCCAACCAGCAGCTCCGCACACCCAGCACGACCCTGCAGGCTGCTCAGTCACACGCTCCAGTTCTACACCACTTCCCTTTTTAGAACCTCCACTTCCCCCATCACCGAAACGCACACTGAACTCACAGGCTTGTATTCATCCTGTTCCTCCAGCAATCTTTCATTTATCAACGATTCTTCTTAAGATTGTTAGAACTCTGCGATGCTCCGCAGGGCATGAGAAGGCTGCACGGGCTCAGAGCCTGCTGTGCACCAAATAACCTCATGGGGCTCCACGTATCCGTGCCACTGCTGCTGCAGTGACCAATGCCCTCTATTTCATCAGTGATGAGAGCACACACAGGACACAGAAGACAAGCACTGCCCTCGCCCCACCAATCCGTAATAGCAGAGTTTACACATATGCATGGTTGTGCCAGCTGACCTGACAGCAACCAGCTGCTTCTGCTGGGGGGATTTGACAGGTAAGCACCAGTGACAGGGCTGTGTTTCAGCAGCTATTTAATACAACTTCAATTTGTACTGATCTGAATTTAATTTGCAAACCGCAAGCACTTTTTCAGGCAGTTTTCTGTATTTGCCAGTTTCAGAAGCACTTCTAATTCCAGCAAAAATCCAAGTACCACCAACAAACCATCAAAAAGAAATTCCCACATCTCAGAAATCACTTTTCAGCTGCTCTGTAACACTGTGGTTAACAGTGAGTGTCAGAGGGTCCCACACTGGTTAGAACACTCTTCTGTTGCTCGCTGTGGATGAGCTCTGTGCCTCTGGACCATCTTTCCGAACACACAGCACAACTGAACGCTGCTTGTAAGCTTCCTGCAAAGCCTTTCTAGCACAGTGCACAGCAAAAAACAACACTGAGTATTCTAGTTCTGCCAGAATTACTATGTGTTTGCTTGCTTGTTTCCCCTCAGCGTCATACTTTTGAATTCTGAACTTGCTGCTTCAACTTTTACTTCATTTTCTTCTCCCAGTTCCCAATTTCTGATTAAATGAATCCTTTAAAAGTAGAAGGGAAATGCAGTGAACGCTGAATTCACTTGGATTGAATGACTGAAATTATTTAATCTTTTAGATCTAGAGTACATATTTCACCATAGTAAGTAGCACAGAAAAGTTCCATTTCCTCAGCATAATTAAAGTCTGTTTTAAACAGCCATCACAAAAATCCAGTATCATTTGTTTCTCCATTAGGGGTTTCTCCACAAAACATTTCTTTTTTCCTTTTTCCCCACAGAAGATGTGAGTGTTCAGCACAAAATGTGAGAGTTCTCCATAATTCACTCTGCCAGCAGCAGTGACTGAATTAACATTTCTGCTGACACGCCAATTAGGTCAATGTAATCCAGCTTCATCCTCCAGCTTTATCTGATCTGGCATCCAGTTCAAGACCAGAAGAATAATTCTTTTTGTTTTGTTTTTTTTATAAGCAAATAAAATGCATAGGGGAAAACACCCATCAAATGATGTAGGTCTGAATGTGCCACCATCACTGAGTCCATCGGAGCAATTCACAACAAGCTGAAAATACAACTGGCATCTCAGTTTGGACAGCCCTTCTCTTTTAAGATTGCACTTGCTCTGCTTCTAAAGTACCTTTTTGTTGTGAGGATTTCAACACTCGAAATTCTCAGAGCAAAGGCCTTTCCTACTTACCTTAAATTCTTCTTCCAGCCCTATTTTGACAAGGTTTGGTGCTGCACTGTGTGATGTTTGTAGATGTTTCTCCAAGGATGACACATCTAGCTCTGTGTCACCATAGAGGTAGTACTCAAGTAAGGCTTGATAAATGAAGGAGTACTGCATCTGGAACAAACAGCAGGCAGATAAGCATCCCCTGAGGCAACGGAGCAAAACAATCTCATGTCTGGCACTTTCATCTGTCTCATTCAGTAATGAACGAACTGATCACCAACGCACACCTAAGGCTCAAACTGAATTCCTGTCACATCATTCACGTTCTTTACAATTCCATTCAATCACACAAGGGGAAAGCCTGGACATACCACAAGATAACGTGCTTCGTGGCATGGTCTTTACTGCCAAGGCCTCTATCTCCTTTCCCAGTGCTACCTTCCATAGAATGGTTGGGTAGGAACAGACCTTGAAGATCACCCAGTTCCACCCCCCTGCCACCCTCTAGAGCAAGGTTCCTGTTCCAGTTATCCAGGCATGCAGTGGAACAGGGCACGCTCACACACACACGTACATTATTTGTGTCAATGACGGCTTGAAACTTGTAGAGCTGTAATTCCAACTGGTGACTACTTACGTCAGTCTGAACCATCTGTGGGCGCTGATTGCGTATTCTTGAAACAAACTCAAAAACATCAACTTTCTGCTCAGCATGCATCATGTCTATCATGGCATCTATAACGATAAACGTGCCCGTCCGGCCCACACCGGCGCTTCGGAAGGAAACAAAAGACAAGAAAATCCCTCAGTTGAACAACAGAGTCTGCAGGAACTGCCACACCAATGACAGAGGTGGAACTTGTGCTGCTCTCAATCAACAAAAATTCTCATCACTGCGAAACACGGGGCTTCACTTCTTATTTTAGTAGTGACAATAATGACAAAACTAAATTTTAGCATTAAAAAACCTCTTCTAACAGCTCAGAAGCTGACCAAAATTATATTACTCGAAGACCATTGGAACTTGTGCTTGTCCTGCTATAATTTCTCTTTTTAGCACTTACCTGCATGGTTGCTATTCCACACCACTTAGACACTTAGTAACTTGCTGTGACTTCTACACTTCCTAACGTTGCTATTCCCATTTTGTTTTCTTTTCAGACATCCTCCGAAAGCCACAAGAGGGAGCAAGATTCCCACAAATTACATCACTCCAGCGACATTCAGTTCTTCCTTTCAGAGGAAAAGGGCATGGCATCCTGTGCTAGGCATTAATAGCCCTCCTTTGACCTTCTGCTAGCTTACTTCATACAGCCACTGCTGCAAGGTCCCAAATCATGACACACGCTTCTCCCTCCATCCCCACGTGCCCAAAGATACAGCTCAACTCTCAGCAAGGAAAAAATCAGGTTTGAAATAATATCAGGGCACAAGCAAACAAACAACACCCCACCAACAATCTCTGCCTGTGGCCATTTCCTACCGCCAAGCCTCCCTTCCCTCTTGCTTCCTTTCACTCACGTGTGACCTCTCCGTGCCGCCGACAAGCCCACCATGTTCCCACAAAGGCTGCTCACTTTACTGACCCCCATGTTTGCCTTAAAGTCCCTTGCTTTTCCCCACACGATCCCCCTCTGGGCCCCCCCTCACTCAGTTGTTGCTTAGGATGACTGGATGGTATCCTTGTAAAAGCTTACTGAAGAAAAAAAAAGCACGGTTACTCACTACCGATGAGTTTCCCTTTCCTTTCCCCAACAATTCAATAGTGTCACATCCTGGCCGTGACGGAAATCGAGTGTCACCTTCCTCACTTGTCACCTCGAGCACACACTGAAGCTCTGCACTATCGCCCAGCCCACACGTCATGGCATCAGTGTGCTGTGCTGCACTGGCTGACTGAAATCTCTGGAGATTTTAATGAGATATTTTACACTTATCTCTATTTTGGCTCAACTTCTGTTGATTAAGTTAAGCACAGAATTTCCTGCTTGTGCAAAATACTGCTTAAACCCAGCATTGGTCTCCAGAGAACATCACTGCAAGAGGGTTTCCCAAAGGAAAGGCTGTGTGACACTGCTAAAAATCTCATTCCTTGCAAGAGTTTTCCTCAAGACTCCGATGTATGACACATGAGGGAGAAGACAAGTTCTAGCCCAGAAAGGTCTATAGGGAAGAACCAAAAGCTGGGCTGGGCAGGACAAACAGGCTGCTTTCAACAGCACACAGTGACTCTCCAATGTTCTCTGAATATCCAACATAAGCAACAGAAAAGAAAGAAATACATCAACCTACAACCATTGCCTTGAAAACAAAACCCAGAAAGACAAGGCCACTACTCTTTTCTTTTTACTTCAACCTCGATACAGTAATTGATCCTAAAAAGACACTTCTAAAACTCCTTTTTATTGTGATTTCGTTAACATCCAATTTCAAACACTTTTCAGAAACGTCTAATGCAACAAGTTCATGTGTCGGCAACTGAAGGAGTGGGATTATGTTCTGCATTGGTATGTGGTACATTTCTTACATTGCAGCATTTAAATCTCCTAAATGCAAGCCTTTATTTCTAGATTTCTCGGCATTTGACAATTCACATAGCAAACTAATTTTGTTGTGGGAAAAGTGGAGGATGAATTCTCAGAGGAGCAGTTAATGGCGGAGGTCACAGATTTGTAATGACGAGGCTGTATTCTGACAAAGGACGTATTTATACCAAAGATCACTCACAGATAAAACAAAACCTTCTGTTTGAATATGAAAGTGACAGCAAAGACAGATCTTTTGGAATTGTTCTTGTCCCCAGCTCTAAGAAAGCTTAGCATAATATTACATACCCATAAGCACATAAAATTAACAGCCTGTTATCAGAAAATACATCTTCAGCCTCCATTATCTGCCCCTAACTCCAGGTCAGACAAGCACAGTGGCCTAACGAACGCCGACCTACCTGCAGTGAACCACAATTGGCCCAGCAAGGGCAGGATTCAACGCCTTGACTTTCTTCAGGAATTTCAGCATCCCAATAGGTGTGAAAGGCACCCCGAAATCAGGCCAGCTGGTGAAGTGGAGCTGCGTCACGAGCCTCAGCGCCTTACAGCCATCGTGGAGCTGCAGGGAATACATGGGCTCTGAGTTTGACTTTCATTTTCCACTCGGAGATTTAGAAAAGAACTCTCAGGATTGTTTATGACTTGCACTCCTGCAACACCTGGATCCTGACTTCACAGCATACATTTAATATAAACATCCGTTACCACACATCCTTAAAATGCATCTTGGCAGAGAAAAGGAGTAATCCCAAAGTAGGGTACGTGAAGAACGAGATTCACAATTTATGGTAACAATGGATCAAATCTTCAGTCCTTTTTCTCTCATAAAACCTTCACGACTCTCCTTTTAGCAACCTGACAGGAAGCTCAAAAACTGTGATCTAAACGTGCAGGATCTGCATTGTTACAAGGTGCCAAATGCCAGCTTTTGCAAACTGTTTTATTAGGACAAGGAGAAAGATGGGGACAAACTCTTAGGATCAACGCAGTAGAGGACAATGGTGGGTGTTCTGTAGTACTTCACAAGGCCTGCGTTGAGTATTAGCACTCTGTACCACACTTGAGAAGTGAAATTTGAGTACTTCCATGCAGCTGTGCACAGCTTATCACCTCTCACTAGAAGCACTGGCTGAAATTAACATTACGGTCTAACCTGATGGCTTCCATCTGCATCAGATTATCACTGCATTAGGAGCAGCACAGCCTTTCCTTCCAGGAGAGAGATCTACAGGAACTTGTACCCATACAAGGCAACACGCTGTGTATGTGTATGGAGCCACCATCACTGTTTGCCTCTCTCCTGGGACCCAAGGAGTCAGCACTCTGCTCCTGTTCTCTCTCCCTGACAATCCAAATGAGTGACTTTCTGCGGCACCTGACTACACAGAATCAAAGCATGGCCTGGGTTGCAAAGGAGCACAGTGGTCATCCAGCTCCAACCCCCTGCTGTGTGCTGGGTCACCAACCAGCAGCCCAGGCTGCCCAGAGCCACATCCAGCCTGGCCTGGAATGCCTGCAGGGATGGGGCATCCACAGCCTCCTTGGGTAAGAACAGCACCGAGCAGAGCCTCCTGCAGTTCATCAGTTGGCTGCAGACACACGGCGGCTGTCCCCCAGTGCCCACCACCCTGCCAGGCCTGGCACTGCACCCTTCTTAATAATTTGCAAACACACCAAACTGATTTTCCTCACTTCTTTCAAGCAGATATGGGACTTTGCAACCACCTGCTTGAAAAACCTCAAACGCAGACGGAGCACAAGGATTGCGCCTTACCGACTGGACGCAGAACTTGCGAATGGTGTAATCCACCAGCACAATGCAATCCTCCACTGACACACGGATGTTCCCATAAGTCCAGCACCCTTGGTCAGGCCAGTACTGGTAACATTTATCCTGCAGAAACACACAGTGCATTTTATAACACTGAGCCTGACTTCATTGCTGGTCACACAGAGAACAAGGAAGTTACTTGAAAACAGAACGTAAGTATGCATAAGAGTATGTGGAGTTGATCATTTGACAGCAGACAGCTTTAACACTTTGCCAGTGCTATTGATGATTAAATTTATGCACAGAAGGGTGTGAATATAGCTTAGAAACTTTTTTTTTTAAGCTACCCAAAACTGGACAGCATGGGAGAAGGGCTTTCTGGTGATGGAAAGGGAACCTGATGTCCTGACCCTTTAATTTTAAGCTTTAGGTGTTCTTGGTGAGAAATGTGAGGGTGTCCTCATGTAGTAGTCAGCAGGAACACTGAGTTTTAACAGTTCTGGCTGCAAGAATGTGCCTCTGGTTACAGGCTGTGCAGGACAACATGAGCTATCAGGTTTCTTTCACAAAGTCATATTTTTAGAAATTAAAGCTACATTTATTAGCAGGCACTCATTTGTGCGAAGAAGGGCTAAAAAAGAAAGCAGATGCTGAGCAGCCACCTCCACACACCCTCAGTTGTGCTGAAAGCCCTTTACCTCTTTCCTTTCTTTCAAGTTTGTTAACATGACAATAACGGCAGACTTCTGCTCCCACACCATCCTCCAGAAGTCATTGACTGTTTCTTGCTTGGGTCCTGCACACAGAACACAGACCTGCTCAAGAGACCTGGCAGAGCACCTACACCACATTCCTTACCAAGCAAAACAATAATAATTAAAAAAAGAAACAAACAACAACAAAAACAACTTATTTCTCTTTACCCAATTAGTTTTCCTCCCCCAGCTCCCCCGGATGAGATAAAAGAAGAGAAGCAAAGTGCAAGTGCTGGAAGTGAGTCTCCAAACTGAGAGCAGTATTTGTGGGTGAAAAGGCAGTGGCCTCCCTCATGCTCACCTTCCTCTCATTTACACTCTAACCTTTAAAGCTCACCTCACATTTAGCCACCATCTGCACCTGAAAACAAACCCTAACACTTCTAAACCCAAACACTTCTAAAATTAAGTACTTTTAGACACAAAATTGATACTTGATGATAAACTGATTACCTTGTGCAGCAATAAATTTATTCTTTTCTTTATAACCCTGAGGAAATAAATATCATAGTTAAAAAATGAATTGCAAACGTGTGCAAGCACAAAAATACCTATTTAATATTAATTTACAGGCAAAGTTAGCAGTTTGGCTAGCAGAGAAAAACTGAACTTACGTCTATATATGATGCATTAATGTAGTCTGAAGGCGAGACTCCATCTACTTGGGTCAAAATCACTCTGGAATGATCATCTAGAAGAAAAAGCATTATGAGAACATTTGCATTCGAACCATCTGCACTGGGTTTTGTCCTTGCAAACATCAGGATGGGCCCAGCATCAGCTGCCTCCCAGAACACAGGCTGGACACCAGCCGCTTCAGATCAGCTCCCACCAAACCCACTGACAACACGGATGGGTTTTGGTAGCCCTCCCCCTCCTGCTGCCACAGCCTGGAATGGCAAAAGCTGGAAGGGACAGCAGCTGCCTAAGGTTTGTGGCTGTGAGACCTGCAGCTGGAGGAGCAGCACAGCGCTGCCCAGTCGTGCACTGCTCCCAGCTCTCAGTAAGAAACTGCCCCCACAGAAGCACTGTTCTCACACTTGAGGGTTACCAGGACCGCATCTCTACAACAGCTGAAGCCCAAACTGCACTGCGCTGTCTCACCCAATGCTAACCTGAAATACCAGTTTGATGTACTGTCATTTGGTAGAACACCAGCTGCTGAAGGCTTTCTAGAACAACAGCTGATTAGCATTACACAGCAGCATCACGTAAAATGATCAACAGCTAGAGACACACCATGGCAAAACAAACAGGTTTTACAGAGACATGAAGAACATCTGCAACCAATGAAATTATGACCAGCACCAGCATGCTCAATGCCAGACAGGCAGCTAAAAGGGCCTGGCTTAGAAGGAAGGGTAACATCTTACATGGGAGGATGTTAGGGTATCTGTTTTTCTCCCTGTTTTCTTCCTTATTTGCCATTTCAAACGTTCCCTGCACGTATCCAGGTGTTAAAGACTGAAAAAAATAAAATAAAATACACAGTCAGTGTGTTACATCAGCTAAGGGCTGACTGCACGTGGCACAGGACAAATCTGCATTTGTACGTACTGCCTCTCAGCCAACAGAATCAAACATATTTGACTTCTTTCCAAAATAACTTTCATTACTCTAAAACAGGAAACCGTGCCCTGGCAGATTTCACATCAGAAAACGAGTTCAGCACTTTTGAAACATAAGTGATTTTTTTTCTACCAGCGATCGCAGTTATTGAGAAGCCTGTTGCAATCTGAGCTGCTGCTTTAAGATGCCATCTGCCACCGTGATTCACAGCGCCGCCACCCAGCCCCCGATGCACCGCTCTGCTCCCAGAGCTACTTTTAGCAAGAGCAGTTGGTTAATAACAGGAACAGAGCTTGATTGTTAAGAGCCCAGTGCTGAGAACGTGAAATATCAAATAGCTTTCCAAAATCTATAGGTGAGGACCCAACTCTGGCTGAAAGGGCAGAAAAAAAGCAGTGGTTCCTTTCTGTTGAAGCTCGCTGTAAGAGCACAAGTCAAAATTCTGCTCGTAAGCAGTAAGATCTCAGACTGCAGATAAATTTAGTCCGGCTTAAAAAAAAGTCTTGCAGAGCAATCAAATGAAGAAAAGAAATAAAGAGGGTGAGGATGAAAGCAAGGAGGAGCCCAAGGTGCGACTGCTGCACCTCCATGGGCAGAGCTGCTGAGCTGCACCTGCCAAGAAGTCATGAGAGAATGAAAGGGATGCTCTGGGAGGGGCCATGGAAAAGCAAGGAACGCTGCTCACTTGGAGACGTGGCCTTGTATTCCGTGTGCACTGAGACACCTCACTCACAGCCAAGGGTGTAAACTGAATGGAACTTCAAGGTTCTTCTACTGAACATCTAGAGCAGTGTTAAGGTAAAACTGCTGTCTGGGAGTCAGAACTGCCTTCTCCCACCCATCACCTTCCTCCTCCACTTCCCCCAGACCTGCTCCATCTGCCCTGAATCACAAAGCAGAAAGGAAGATCGAGAAATGACTGCGTTTTATGAGGAACCCTAAAGAAACTGCCCTTGCCTGCCCGTCAGAAAGCACTGCTCATTATTTCTCCTTAGAAACAAATGGGTGCTGCCAGGTTAAAAGAGAGGAAAGGGGCGGAGGGAAAAGGAGGACCTCACCACCGTCACAGAAAGAACAGCAACTTGCAATCGTGGGGTTTTTTTCCAGCATCACTTAAACTTGTGAAGGTAAGTAGAGATAAGGTTAAAATAAGAGCTAGGAATTGAAAAATGAAAGCTACTTTCGGTAAGCTGCTTAATTCCTTATTTGATTGAAAACAGCCTCTTTGCTAATTAAACTTATTAAAATCCATTTACAGTCACAAAAACCCTCCCTGCCCCTTCCCCACGCACCAAAGGAGAACCCCACCTCACTGCTCACATCCCAGAGCAGAGGATGTGATTCACCACAGCTGCACGGTGGCACTCCATCCCCCGTGCCCCACCAGGACCTGATGCATCAGGGTGGCACTGGGTCAGCAGCCACAGCACAGCCTTATCTGCTTCCCCTCCCACCAATGGAGGGCTATGACCTATCCCAACATCAGTGCGTTGTCTCAGCTTCCCACCATGCAAACCACAGGGACACATAGCAGCAAAGTCAAATTTCTGCAAATTGTGTTCAAAAAATCTTCCTTTCATCAATCTGAAGACTGAGGCAATGACCAGGCCGTCATACGCTTCAACAAACAACGCACTCATTTTGCCCTATGGACAATAAGCAGAGACAAGGCTCACCCGAGGGGCCCATGCTGGAAGGAATATATTTGGGTTCGGGCACTGTTTGTTGCTCTGTTCTGCTGTGAAGAAGAATGCTCCTGCAGTGCTCCATTTGCACCAAAAAATGAAGAAGTTGCTACTTTGGGTAGTGTACATGTGCAATGTAGGGTAATTTAGGCTTTAAGTGTAAAACAGAAAGCATGACACCACAATCAGGACCACAATTCTATGAAAACCATCCATCTTATTCATAAGGGTGGATAGTGACAGGACAAGGGGGAATGGTTTTAAACAGAGGCAGGGGAGGTTTAGGTTGGATATGAGGAGGAAGTTTTTCACCCAGAGGGTGGTGAGGCACTGGCACAGGTTGCCCAAGGAGGCTGTGGATGCCCCATCCCTGCAGGCATTCAAGGCCAGGCTGGATGTGGCTCTGGGCAGCCTGGGCTGCTGGTTGGTGACCTGCACACAGCAGGGGGTTGGGACTGGATGAGCACTGTGCTCCTTTGCAACCCAGGCCATTCTGTGATTCTATCACTGTGTCTTTGCAGAAGGGCGCTCACTTTGTTTTTCTTTCCTCAGAAACCCCCTGGGCCCAGCTTCTCTGTGCAGCCAGTGCCAGCTCACAGGAGGGCCAAAACACCGATTTCAGCCCAAATCTACTTCAAAACTGCAAAGGAGACCAGGTACTCGTGCTCCCCAAACCTCACAGCAGGCATTGGCACCGCTGGGTGCTGCTGCCAGGACAGAGCACAATTCTCACCCACACGAACAACCACAGGCAATACAAGGGGAAACCAAGTGCAAACCCCTCCAAGCAGATGCTACAAGCCATCACCTCAGCCACCTCCAGGCCTGCTCTATGGATGCCTGCTGACTTGTGGGCACAGGAGCACAGCCTTCAGACTTGAAGCACACCCTCTCAGAGCACGGTACAGAAAGCAATCCGAGCAGAGGAGGTTTTAAAATGAAAACAGATTGCTTGCTTCCATCCTGACTGGGGAACATGTTAATCAGGGGAGTCAAAATTCACAAGCGTGCATCTTGTCAAGTGAGTTTTTGCATTCATTTTGTCGACTTCGATAAATATCTCCACAGTCCTCTTCCTCTCACAAGGAAAAGAAATCATATCTTTCAAATATATCGTCAAATAAATCACAGCTATAAATACACTACCAATTAAGAAGGTAACATAACAGACTGTCTAATCAACGCAAGCATTGGCTTTGAGAACTCTGTATTTGACATTTAAGCTCCTGCTCTGTGCGACTTGCTTCTGCTGCTATGGGAAGTGAAGAGGAATAACAAAAGTTTGGAAAAGGTCCCTGAAGTTGTGGGAGTGCAGTTCTATGTCTGCTCACGGGCACCGGCTCTGCAACAGCTCACCTCAGGCTCTGGATAAGACTCATCACCACGACCACATGCAGCTGAAGTTGGGTTGAGTGCAGGAAACAAAATCCCCTTTCTGACCGAGTGCTTCAAAGAAAAACCCTCACAGCTGAGACACTCAATGGAAACGCGAGGGCACCAAGCCCTACGAAAAGGGAAGTGATGGGATGATGAAGTGCAGACGGTCAAATCACCAGAAAACCCCCAAACCTCATTAGGGTGACATTAAGGCCGCTCTCTCCTCCTGCCTTAAGTACTTCCCACAGAGGTGAAGCACTCACTTGTAAAAAAAAAATGCTCCTTTTCATCACAAACAAGAAAAGTCAATGCTAAAGATATTTCACTTCCCTCCAGCTTTCAGGCAAACACTAAAGATCTTTAAGTGCTAGTGAGTGGCAAAGAGTCCATACATCACACACTGGGCATCGCAGTGTCACACAGCTCCAGACTACTCCCAGAAAAAGAGAGACTACACATGACAGCAGGAGCAGGCACACAGAGGTGTATGAGCATTAAGGGATGCGAGCACTGGGCTGAACTGCCCAAATGCCTCAAGCAACCTAACACAAACAGCAGTTCTGCCTCAAAACTGACCCGGCTTAAATGAAAGAGTGTTAAAGGATGACAAACTGTACCAGGACGCTCACGTAACACGCGCTAAGGCTCTGAGACATCAGCATCACACACATAACATTTTAACAAATTGGTTTCCATTTGCCCCTTATTTTTCATATGCTGCTCTTCACTCCAATTCTGAGGACTTACATTAAACTCTTCCCGGAACAGTTTCCCTTCATCTGCTGATCGTATCCTTATTTCCTCTTCAAGATTTTCTACTGGAATAGGGAAATACTTCTTGGGGCCCGAAGGAGACCTGCTGAGCAGCATCACCCTTTGCTGTTCTGTCAATTCAAGGAAAATCAATGTTAAAACCACGTTCAGAACATAGTGATAAATTATTTTAAATGGCAAATTTGTATGCTGAAAGATGCCGAAATGCACTTCTCAAATGAAGCTCCAATGAGTTACAAAGCTGATTTTAAATGAAGTAAAAAACAAAAGCACACGCCAAATGACTTCTTCAGGAATGCACGAGGCTCAAGTGGAACCACTACTGGTAAAAACAATATCTTCTGCACCTACACCTGATAAAGAGGCAATGAGCTTTGTTTACAAAAGGAGAAGATTCCCTTCCTCCTGCTGAGGAGCACTGCAGAAGCTGAGAGCTGCTTTGCAGCATAGCAGGGACCAGAGGGACCATTTCTGGTATTTATTACCTGCCAGAACCCCAGCATGGAGCAGGTTCCTGCTTGGCCTCAGCAAGCCAGAAGAGATGCTCTGGGTAGGCCAGGCCTGCCAAGGCAGCACAGGACCAGATCTCTGCTGTCACCCTCATCTTACAGCCACGAGAACCAGCACGGCCTCCAGGAACTCAAACATTTGTCTCTCAATAGGGCTGGGAGGAATTAAGAGCCTGCTTCACTAAGACAAGTTTCACTTGCATCCAACAGCAAGCACAAAACTGGATTATCTCCCAAATGCTCCCTGCACATAGCAAGGGGGGTGAAACTAGATGGTCATTATGGTCCTTTTCAACCCAGGCCATTCTATGATATGCTGGCATGATTTCTAGCAGCCAGGCTCCAACACAGCCATACCAGTGAGTCAGGACCCCGCATGGATGGGGCATAGGAAGCTCCCAGCAGGCTGCCATGGGCTCATGCACAGCAGCCAGCACAGAGCAGGAAGTCTGGGCTCTGTATATTTAGCAGCCTGACTTTCTCAATGACTGTTACTTCTAACCAACTCTTCTATTCAAATGTAGCATCAAGGAGTTGACTGAAAGCACCAAAATAATTTTCTCACGTTATTTTTTTTTCCCCTTTGTTTTGGTAGAAAGAATTTCTAAGCAAGAAACGAACAGCTCCTACACACGTGCTAGACTTGAACTTCCTGAGCCCCACCGAGCAACCAGCCCCAGGGCTCTGTGCTCAAGGAAGTAAAAGCAGCACATTCAAAGAGGCAAGGGGAACGTGTTTATCCATTCCTAGGAGTACTTTATTTTGGCACAACTGCCTTGTACCTCTTCTCCATCCCATCCTCTTGCTTCTCTCTGCTTATGCGCAGGGACCAGCTGGTACTTTCACAGAGTGAATGAGGGGTTCTCCCTCTTTTAAGAAGAAATTGTGCAATCCTTTCTCCAAATCCAAAGATCACAGTGCCAAAAACTCAGATCTCAGTCAGCATCTTAACAGAACACTTCTAAATAGCTCAAAGAATGTTTACAAAGAAATACAGAGAGATGAATAGATAAGATACATAAACGTGGACTTCTGTTGTTTTATGTTGCTGTTTTTACTGTTTTCACTAAGAACTCGAATTTACATTATACAGTAAGCAGCAAACATAACTAATGACTGAAAGACTGAATTCTTGATTAACAAAAAAACGTGTGCACACAAACACAACTCCCATAGAAAAGGAAAACAACCCCCCACCCCCCTTACCTTGCTCCTCTAAGATTCCATTTGGCATCTTCTTGTCACCAGAGCTCACCACAGCTTTCCTGTGTCTCCGGAACCTTAAACACACACACACACCACATTAAACTGAGAAACTACATTTAAAGGCACCTGGTGTTTTTCCAGCCCAGCCTTTACCAACCAGGTAAGCCTGGAGAAGCTGCTCCTGTTCATCATCCTGCGACCAGCAGCCAGGAGCAGAACCGCTCGCTCCCTGCTGCGATGAAGGCTGTGCACCCCACGCACGCCGTGCTTTCACTTCCTCATTAGATCAACCCAACGTGAGGCTGAGCAATGCGTGCACAGCTCCACACAGACATACCTGAAGAAATAGCCGGCCAACAGGATGAAGATGATGAACACCAGGAGCAGGATCAGCATGGAGGTCAGCAGGTCCTTGTGTAAGTTGTTCTCCTCTGTAGAGTCTGCAAATTGAAACACGGCTGACGTGAAGAGCTGCAGATGCAGACTGCCTTGTGCAGCACAGGCAGAATCAGCACAGGATATCAGCAGTCTTTGGAACACAACCATGTCCTGCACTTACTAAGAGCATCACAAATTATGTAACAGAAGCCAAACTGAAAGAGAACATTGGGGGAATTTTTTTTTTTTCCTTCCAAGGTGCACAAACCGCTCCTGTGACGTGGAGATTTCTGCCTAGCAAAATCATAGAATCACAGAATGGCCTGGGTTGAAAAGGACCACAGTGCTCACCCAGTTCCAACCCCCTGCTGTGTGCAGGGTCGCCAGGCTGCCCAGAGCCACATCCAGCCTGGCCTTGAATGCCTGCAGGGATGGGGCATCCACAGCCTCCTTGGGCAACCTGTGCCAGTGCCACACAAGCTGAAGGAGCGCATGATGCTAAGTAACACTTGAAGCCTATTCAGGAGGTTTCCTTGTGCAAGCATCCTGTGCACAGCAGCTGCTGCTCAGCCAGCCAGAAATCAGCCAGGCATTACCTACTTCACAGATACAAGTGTCTACTTAAAGCACACGGAGCTCATCCAGTCTGACACACCACGACAGATGTGGCAACAGACAGTAACTTCTACACCTGCCCAGAATGAAGACTACAGAAGAAATCTGTTACATCTAATAAGAACTGCTGTTAACAGTGGCACTTTGCATTTGTTTCATTGCATTCATGCTTACCAAAACTCTTTCATTTTGTTTGCTTGCAGCAAATGCTTTTTGAACAATCCCAGCCACAAGCCTTGACACAAACAGTCACCACAAGAGTACAGTAGCCATGTACACCCACAGAGCAAGTCCTCCTAAGGACAGCAGCACTGCACCCAAGGGTGCAGCTCTTCCACATCCTGAATGAACACCAAAAGGAAGCAGTTAGATTTAAGATATGGGTGAGAGAGCAGGAGGCAATTCAGAGCGTTAAAAAGAAACACCAAAAAGATGGGGAACATAAAACCCAGAGAGATGTGAGGTTACACTAACAGCACACGAAGGCACGGAGTCACTTGCTTTACCTGAGTCAGAGTAACAGGATGAAGAAAAGAAAGGCTACAAAACCTGATGTTTCACTGGTATCTAGAGACCAAACAGGCAGTGCTGACAGAAGAGTCATCAGGAAACAGCACTTGAGAGCCTTTCAGAAGTACTGTGGCAGGGAGTGCTTGGATGAAGCACAGCATACAGGGCACTGTCCCAGCTGCTGAGTGGCGCGCAGCAATGCTGAGCCCCGTACAGAAACAGCACTCTTGACAAAGACAGAAACAGAAAGTACAGACCGGTCCTTCGCAGCCAAAATCTCCTCTGCTGCTTCTGACTGACAATTTCAGATCCTCCTCTACAGCCAAGGCTTGGGGATTTCATCAGTTCTTATAACCAGTTTGGTTGCGAGGCACCCGAGATACAAAGAAATCCAGCACAAAGCCTGAGTCATGGGAAATTACATTTTCCCTCAGTCCCTCACACGATGCAAAATCCCCTGTCTCCTTTCCGAGGAGCTGACACATCTCACACCCCATTTCTGAGGCAGCTTTGGACATGTACCACCAGGCAGCAGAGGCTGGGGCAGCCCTACCAGCTGCTGAAGGAGCTCAGAACCTTTCCTGCGGGAAGCCGAGCTTTGATACCACCCCATTCTTCCTTCTGGAACACGGGCACATTTATTGAGCTGCTTTGGTCTTGCAGGGCCACAGCAGGGGCTTCATGCTGCAAAGACTGCACGTAAAGCATGGCATGTTTTCAAGTAGTTGCAAGATATGGTTTAGTAGCTTGTGGTACCAATAGGAATGGGAGGGTGGTTGGACTAGATGATCTTGCAGGTCGTTTCCAACCTTGTGATTCTGTGTGATTCTTCCACATTTGCCTACACTATCTTATAAGCATAATCCAAAAGTTGTAAGAGGAAGCTCTGATATGGATTCACAAACAAAAAGCCCTTAGGCCCACAAAACCCCCCACAGACACGGATTTTAAAGGGAAACCGACCCACAGACCTGAAATATTTCTTTAATCAGCTCTGCTTCAGAAGCTGACAACCGAAGCATCAGTCAGAACACGGAGGAAAGGCCGGTGGTTTCTGAAGCTGCTCTGCCCTGCAGCCACTGCCAGGGAAACGTCCCACCACCCCAAGGAGACAGCAGCCCCAAACCACACGGCTTCCTGCTGACAGCAAACAGGGCTTTCCAGCTGGTGGTTGGCATCCCGGCAAGGGCAGAGATGGGCCACCAGAAGGATGGTGACACCCTCATGGTCCCCCCACCGCCCACAGCTCTGCCCCACGTGCCCCCCAGGCTGCTGTCACAACCCTTTGCTGGCAATGCGTCACCGCTTCCTTCAGGCTTAGGATGTTCCCAGTTTTAGCGTGCCAGCACCAAAAACAAAACCGACCACAACAAAAGGGAACTAACAGCAGCACAAAGCATCCCGCCCTCCTCCTTCCCTGCTCCCCCCAGACTTCTCCCTTCCTCATCCCTGGATCAGTTCCTTCGCATTTAGCTCTGGGGCTGAGAAGTGGCCCGTGAATGTACGTGGAATTAGAACTCTTATTTTTTGTTTCCATTCCACAAAGGCTCAGCTACGTGACTTATTGTGGATTAGCAAGTCATGTATCTGAAATAAGTTGGGGATTTGACAAAGAGCAAGCAGGACATCGTTCATCTGAGAGCGGGCTCCAACTATCCACAGCTCTCAACCTGCAGACAAGAAAATACACATACAATCCTCATCTTTCCACAGCTCAAAGCTAACCACACTCACCAACTTGTGTTACATTTCAAGTGCCTTCTCTTGTCATTTTTCAGGCTGCGCCACAACACAGCTCATACCCATCCCACGTGTACAGAGCACACAGCCTGAATACCACACAACAAACACACAAGTAGGGATGAAACTTCTAGCCCAATTTTAACAGAGCTGTTTTGTCACCTGCAGGTACAGCAGCATTGCTACACAGGCACTGCTCCCACCAGGGACACTTCCATCAGGAGCTTCTGGACACAGCTCTGCTGCAGGTTTCAGCCCAGCCTGCACCAGATTGTGCACCCAGCTTGCCTAGAGAGTGTGCAAACATCAAGCAGTAATTTAGGAGCAACTTCAGAATGGAGGATCTACCAGGTAGGAGTGCTGAGCATCTTTCAACTCGTTGCTGAGCTGCAGGCACTGGGTATGCTGTTTGCATTGCTGTTCTCATGCTGCTCTTTGGGCTGATTTTGAGCTGAAGACACACCTGAGTGGCATACTTAGGGCAGAACTCAGCACTTATCACAGGCAGTTCTGATATCTCTGGATTGCATGAGAAAATGGAAGAATTTTGTTGTTTCTGTAAATACTGCTCCCAGGGCATAACTTCTTGGCATCTCAGCACATTCCTACACATTGATCCCATCACTTTCAGTACAAGAGAACACATCGTATGTTCTGCGTTCCAGAGAAGGCTGGAATCACAATGATCAAGGGACTCAAGCACCTCTCCTAAGAGCTGAAAGGTAGCAGGACATGGGGAAATGGTTTTAAGTTGAGGGAGGAAAGATTGAGGTTGGATGTCAGGGGCAAGTTCTTTGCTATGAGAGTGGTGAGGTGCTGGAACAGCTGTCCAGAGAGGCTGTGATGCCCCGTCCATCCCTGGAGGTGTTCAAGGCCAGGTTGGATGGGGCCCTGGGCAGCCTGGGCTGCTGTGAAATGTGGAGGTTGGTGGCCCTGCATGTGGCATGAGGTTGGAGCTTGATGATCCCTGAGGTCCCTTCCAACCCGGGCCATTCTGTGATTCTGTGAAAGATCTCAATCTCAAAATATCAGCAGAAAACAGGGCAACAGAAGCTGCACATTTGTTATCTCCCAAGCTCCTGCTCATCTGATAGATTCTTTACCCAAACATGTCAGTACTGATAGCAGAAAGGAAGCACAAAGAGGGGCATGAAACACGTGAAGTGTTCATGCAGTAAACTCTGCTGACATTCAATGCTTGGAAAGGACTTAAAAGCTCAATAGTGCAATTCTGCCACTGCTTTCCCACTGAAATGACCCAACTGGTAGAACACAGCAAGGAGAGATTAAAAAAAAATGATTAATACTGGATAACTAATTAATCCTTAACAAACCAGTCGGCGTTCGCTATGGACAGCATCATCTGTAAGCAATTTGTTAGGGGTATTTGATAGTGCAAGGTCCTACCTACTTGAAAGATAGATATAAACCAACATAAATACTGATCTGCATTGACAATTTCTCCAGTAAATGAAGGTGCAGTAAAAGACAACATTCTGATTTTACAAAAAGGAAAATTCACAGTACTCCCATATGAGGAAAAGCTGCACAACACCGATTGTGCACCCGTGTTTAGAATAAAAAGATTGCAATTCAGCAAATGTTTTAACAATTCACCCCTCCAGAATGAGGACATGCAATAAATTACAACTGTTTTTCTCATAATCAAATGCACCACATCTCTTTGGATCATTCAGCAAATCCGCATGCAAAATGAAAGCTCTTCTCAGTTACCTCCACATCCATTCAAGAGTTTTCTTAATGCTCTAATCAGAATTATTTTAATTAAAAATATTGTGTTAATTCAATGGCTATTGTAAGTATAGGATAATTCTACTGTCTTGCAACCCTCTATACAACATTATATTTTCCATGTGCACATATTTAAACAGACAAAACCTCTCCTCACAGCACAGTAAGGAAGGCTTTGATAGTTCTAAAAAGCAGTTTAGTTGTACTGATCATTTCTAACCCGGATCACTCAAATGAAGGTTTAATTAAGACATGATTTCTTTTACCCACATTACCATATTCACAGTGAACACAATACTGCATGAAAACATGAATCAAAGAACCACAGAATGGCCAGGGTTGGAAGGGACCTCAAGGATCATGAAGCTCCAACCCTCCTGCTGCATGCAGGGCCACCAACCTCCACATCTAATGCTAGACCAGAAACACAGAAGTTTTCCCCATTGCTGCTTGAACCCCTTCCTCCTCTAACCAACCCTAAGGTTTGCTGGTGCTGGTATGCTGAGCACCAACTCCTGAACTGCTTGCCAATGTGGGCCATCCCACCACCAGCCATGCCTGGCACCAGACTCCTGCTTGGCTTCCTGGCCACAAGGCCTTAAAGCTCACAGGCAGAATGAAAACAACAAAAAGAAAACAACACAGAAATGCCGTCCTATAAAGACAGGGCATCAACAACAGAAGTCATCAGGATTTCACAGGCTATTTATATGGAAAACAATCAGCTTGATTTTCTTTCAGCCCAGTCCATAAAGAAGCCATTCATACCCAAATCCACCTCTGATGTGAGTTGCAAGCCAAATCCTCAACAGATAACTGCTGTCAGACAACCAACGCCCAGCAGCAGCACGGGCAGGTGGAAGGCACCAAGCTAGGTTTGGGAAGCAAAAGGGCAACAAGCAACTGAAATTTGACATCCAACTACAGAAAGTAACACTAGCATCAATGGTCTTTAAAATACACATATCTGTCTTGAGCCAGCCCCTCTATGGGACTGCAATGGGTTAGGGCAGCTATAGGAGGGCTTGGAGGAAAAGGAAGAAATTTGAAGGAGGTGGAACAGATGTGGTGGATTGGTGAGTAGAAGATTGCCCTCGGGCCTTCACAAAAACCTCTTCTATTTTCACCTGAGCTCATCTTCCGCAGGATGCTGTGCTCTTATCCATCTCAGGTCTTTCCTTAGATAGCTCATAGGACTGAAAACACAGAATACACACAAAAATTCTAGTTGCTCACAATGTTTAGCTATACCACCTTGCCTTTTAAACAATCAACTCTTCATTTCATTTCATTATATCAGTCTCCAAGTCCCATCACGCCAACCTCATATGTCAGCATCACACTGCACTTCCCTGATACTGGAAACAGAAAGTAAACTGTAGGACACCAATAAAACACATCAAATTGATGTCATCAGGCAAGATTAGAGCATTAGTGGTGTCAAAGTCCTGCAAAGATACTCATGATGCCACTGCAGGGACCTCACCTGAAGTCCCTTCCACCCCTGCTCCCATCCTCACAAATTAAATGCTGTCCTTACTTGTAGTGCTGGTGGGTTTGGGTAATTCAGTTCCATTTGGTGGTAAAGCTCGCACAAACAGAAAGCTAACACAGAGCAGCAGGCATGGACAGGGCTGTTCCATCCTGGATCTGAAAGAAAACAAAAGCATGTGATGAATTTTGAGGTCAAATTGCTTTGTTTCAGAATCAAAATTAAAAGAAAAAAAAAAAACAAAACAGTGCTTACTTTGGAAGAGGAAGGAGTTAAATCTCGCTTTATACCCTCCATTGCCTCATCACTTGACTTTCAATTTTGATGTGAAGAGGAAGGAAAAACTACAAGTTGCTGCATTAAGAATTCATTACAAAAGTCCACGAAGAGGAAGACAGCGTTCAGACATCGCTCAAAGGCAGCTGTGGAAATGGGGCCAGAAGAGCTGTTCTACACCAGCGACCCACAGCACGCAGCTACACTGGAGCAATGAACCCAGGAATCATTTCCAAACTATTAAGTACCAGGCTCTGGAATCACGAGCATAAGAGCCCATCAGAAGTAGAGCACATGTTTGGTGGTTCCTGCCTTGATTGCAGGTTCAATGCTGGGGCTCTAAGCCACATTTCTGTATTTTCTCATGTTACGTTTTCTTATGTTTCCATCCACACACAGAGCGTCACAATGCATTCTTTAGGAGAGCACTTGTCACAGCTATCAGCCTATGGGTATAAAACATCCCAGCAGAGCCTTCCAACGACACAATACTTTATGCTTTGCGACATCAGAAGATAATTTCCTGAGTACCATAGCATCACAGAATGGCCTGGGTTGCAAAGGAGCACAGTGCTCATCCAGCTCCAACCTCCTGCTGTGTGCAGGTCACCAACCAGCAGCCCAGGCTGCCCACAGCCACATCCAGCCTGGCCTTGAATGCCTGCAGGGATGGGGCATCCACAGCCTCCTTGGGCAACCTGTGCCAGTGCCTCACCACCCTCTGGGGGAAAAACCTCCTCCTCATATCCAGCATAAACCTCCCCTGTCTCAGTTTAAAACCATTCCCCTTGTCCTATCACCATCCACACTCACAAGCATCCGCCCCCCCCTCCTGTTCATCTGCTCCCTTCAAGCACTGGAAGGCCACAATGAGGTCTCCCTGGAGCCTTCTCTTCTCCAAGCTAAACAAGCCCACCTACCCAGTCCCTGAAGAACAGGTGAATTACAAAGGCTGCACCTCAGCCAGCAGGGCCAGCCCAGCCCGATTTTTGTGGTGTCTTTGGCAAACCCCCCCTGAGCTCTGTGTGCTGCATTGCACAGACAGCAGAACGTGGTCAGGCAGTGGTTCTCCATCCGTGGCCAAAATTACAGCAACAGTAATACCGTGCAACAAAGCTCCTGATGTTATCAGTGTAATATATTTAACAGTACAATTTCCACAGGATATTATATAGCACTGCTTAACAACAGACCGAAAACACACACAGGAACTTCGCAGTCATTACAACTGTGATAGAATCCCTCCTTTCAGCACAAAATGGGTAAATCCCACAGCCTCAAGCCCCATAACACAGATAGCTTCTGGCTTTTCCAACCTTAATGACTCTATGATGCCATATCAGCAGATTGGACACCTTACACCCCTCACAGCACTGCTGATACTTTATGGAAGCACTCACTGTGTCAGACACCTTGCATCTGTTCTCTTGGAAGTGCAACCTGGTTACACATTCAGGGCCCCCAGATTTATCAGAAATAAACACATCTACGTGACAGTGAAAATTCCAGGATCGCCCCTTTGTCTGAGGCTATGATTAAGTGCTTTGCACTGCTGCTTGCTGAAGGAGGAAGGATCAAAGCTGACAGCAAATGTAGGGGCAGATGCAGCAGACTGAGCTCCGTGTGCCCAGGCACTGCGCTCTGTATCTCTTGTTGCACTGCAGTGAGCGAGGTCAGCAAGTTGCAACAATACACAACAGCATGGAACGTTTTACAGCATATTTATCTCCTCCATAAGCTCAGTGGCATACAGTTACCGCAGGACCTCAGCTACAGCATTTTCTGATGCCAGAACTCAACTTGGACAGACCCAGCAACGCTTCCTTTTCTCAAGGAGGTGCAGTGCTGTGACATACTGTTAAAAAACAACAAAAACAAAACAACTCATCTCTGGAAAGGATAGGTAAGTGGAAAGGCACCTTAGACAAGGAACCATATACAACAAAAACCTCTTGCTGATAAAATCAGAAAGGAAGAAATAGGGGAGCGAGGTGTTCACTGCCATTATCACAGGGCTTCCAGGCACCCCAATGCTGTCAAGGCACAAAGCCATCTCCTGCCTGCAAAAAGCAACAGGGGCTGCTTTGGGAACTGCAGTTCTGTCTGCTGGTGTGCCTCTACATCCACTCCTTATTTCATGGGTATTCAGCTCAGGTGCTTCAGCTCTAAAGGTGTGGAATCACAGTTTTGCATTACAGGATTATGAGCTATTCCTGATGAGCTAAAGCTCCAAAAAGGCAGAGATCTGCCAGCAACTCCTGCAACAATTGCAATTCTTGCAGTCTGACTGTTACAGAAAAATGATTCCACGTCCCACTCAATAGAGTGATAAAGAAAAAAAAACCATCACCGTAAAACTGCACAGCAACCACAAACCCTGCTATGCTGAAGATGAAGATGCCACCCCAACATCAGTCTGGCTCAGAACCCTGCAAGCACACAGCCCTGCCCAGCACTCGGTCTAACTCCATGCATGAGCTCCTCCACAGCGCCTGCATCTTCCCAAAGTGGAATCAAAACAGCAAAGCTTCCCATCCAACAAAGAGGACGGTGTAGAGACCACATTTCTCCCCAGGCTTTAGTATCATACAGCAAGTCTTCAGCTTGGTGCCAAATAGATTCTGCAGCCTAGGCACCAGGAGCTCAGTGCTTTCAGCCCACAGTTATGTTCTGATCCACAAAGCCCCAGGCCAGCCCAGTGCTTTGGAGGGCAGAGCTCCCGCCTCGGGCAGCACCCAGCTACAACTTCACTGCTGCGTGACTCCAATCCTGGTTGGATTTTATTGCTGCATTAAGTCATAAGGCTGATAAGGGAATACGAGCGCTTACAGCACAGTAAGGATAATCATTCATTCCATTATGTATTTTTCCTACACAACCTGACAAAGAAGTGCACCTTTCCAGCACAGATGTCAACTTACGAAACTCTGAGAGTCACATCTGAGAGATCAGCATAGAACAGATGAAGTGCCAGGTATTCCAAGTGAAGAGTACAGAACTTGCTTTGAAACCCACCACCAAGGATTTGAAGGCAAGGGAAGCAGGGATCTGGGTGAAGGTGAACTCCAAAGCTGTGGCTCCAAGATGCCCTTCTTATTTGGCTATCTTCAAATAATGCTGCTTAACCTGTGGTTACACCTGAAGCACCAAAGGACAATTTCAAGAAGTTTGATAGCCATTGAACGTTTTGATCTGCCTTAAAAACCAGGAATTTGGAAACAGAAAATAAAGTCATCAAGTATCTTTCCTTTGTTGTTGTTGTTTTTTTTGAATCCTTGCGATTCAATCTGGCTCAGACAATGAAGATATCCTAAAATCCCTGAAGAGAAGGACTTGAGATTGGTTTTGCCTGCATTTGGCTTTGCGTGCATTTGACAGACAGGCTGCCTCAAAACTGAAAGCAACATCTGGCTGTCGGCAGCAGCTCACGCTGATCACAGCAGAGGGGGGAGGAAATACAGCACTGGAAATATAAAGAAATGCCTTTAGATACACAAATACAGTAACATCTATACAGCATGCACGTACAGACACAGAGCTCCTCATGCAGGCAGTGCAGCAGCACAGAGGGGCTCGCTAAGTTCTGCACGAGCTGATGGAGCTGGATCCTCTCTCTTGCTTAGCCCAGAAGCAAAAAAACCCCACCGCAATTAAAGACTGCACTATGAACCAAAATTAGCAACCTGAGCTACTCAGAACGCTTTGAACTTCCCTCCCAGCCCCTTTTTAAAGTGCCAGAAGCTGTGATGGCTGACCAGCAGGAGCGCAGCTGCACGCAGCCAGCACAGCAAGGCTCTGCCACGGCCCCAGTGCAGAGGGAGCACTCCCTCTGCTGCTCCTCAGTGCCAACTTACAGACAATTGCACCCTAAAAACTTACCTGTTCTAGGACGGGGCTGCCCATAGCACACTCATCATCACTTCTGTTGTATGTATCTAAATACAGATATTGCTACAGAGCTCTTCAGAAACAGCACAAGAATGGAGGCAGTAAATACCTACAGGTATAATTTAATACAACTGCTCACAAAATCACATCTGACCAAAACAGCTCCTGATGTGCCTAGAATAGGTGCAACACAGGTTTTTAAAGCAGACTGAAAGAATCAGATTAAAGACTACAAATTAAAGCAGCCACTTACATGTAAGCAATCGAGCGAGGCAAGGTAGCAATTAGCCAACTAAAATTAATTTTCATTTAGAATAACAAAGCCTGTTGGACCATCTCATAGTCCATTCACAGTTCTTTTTTTATTTTTTAATTGCTTGGCTTTTTAGTTTTGCTCCTCACCAGGACTGGATTGAAAGCATCATGAAGATACGCGATGAATTATATAAAGATGACTGCTTTAGATTTAGTGTTCAAAACCAAGAACATAAACTGTCACTGCGGCCTTAGTTTGGGAAAATGGTGATATATTCCTGTGGTAATCATTAATACGTGAGGTATCATCGATCAGGATGAAGTTAGCTAACAGTCCCAGCCTATAAAACAGCCTGCCATAGATGACGCAGCAGCTAACACAGTCTGTAGCTGTGACATTGCTTATAGCTGTGATAAGCATTAATGCTTTTTCCCAAAGCTCCAAAACCACAGAATGTCCCAACCTGGGAGGGACCCATGAGGACAAGCAAGTCCAACTCCTGGCTCCACACAGGAGCAGCCAAACATTTAACCTTACGCCTGCTGACCCAACGTTAACGCACTGAGGATATCACCTTGCAATCTGCTTACCTGATATACAAACAAGTGTCTAAACAGCCTCAAAAACTTCAAACAGAATTCCTGTAGATCCTCCTGTTATAAAAAAAAAATAAGCCAAGCAAGCAAAAAAAACCCCAACATATCTATGTCAATTAAGGATCCTCTAATAATTTTTAAATATTCGTATCCATTAAGTCACAAACGGAGGTTTGAAGCACAAAGGAGGAAGTTTCAGCAACTCCTATCTAACACTAAGTGTAAAGTCCCATGATTTCAGTGCAATTAGTGCAATGAGTCACATCTTACATAGGTTTGCAAGAGGATTAAAATCTAAATATAACCATTCTAGCTGTGAAAGAGTTGAACAGTACAGCTGAGCTTTGCAGCAGATCCATAGGAGATCCATAGCAGATCACCTCTGACTCTATGACAGGTTTGTCTGAAGCATGCATCTGAATCCCAGCAACACCATGCAGCCCTCAGCTCTGCAGCCCAGCCCAGCCCTTCACCTGTCTGCCTTTCCTTGTAGGGTTAATTGCTGCTCTCCGAGCACAGTGCCATCACACTATTATTCTTGGTCTTGCTTCTCATAAAGCAATGCCTGAGACCAGGCCAAAACCTCACTACAGCACCTGCAGGAGCCACAGGATTGATGCTTCACAGCACACTGTGGCACTTCGTACCCATCTGTCCAACTGCTTCCAAGGCTTTATGCTATTTCACAGAATCACAGAATGGCCTGGGTTGAAAAGGACCACACTGATCATCTGCATCAAACCCCCTGCTGTGTGCAGGTCACCAACCAGCAGCCCAGGCTGCCCACAGCCACATCCAGCCTGGCCTTGAATGCCTGCAGGGATGGAGCATCCACAGCCTCCTTGGGCAACCTGTGCCAGTGCCTCACCACCCTCTGGGGGAAAAACTCCCTCCTAAAATTCCTCCAATTTCATTGTCTGGGGCTCACAGAATCACAGCAGTATGAAGGGACCTCTGGGGACCATCAAGTGCAACCCCGTGCTGAAGCAGGTTCTCAGCACTAGGTTGCAAACAAAGGTAAGCAGACTGCTCCCCAGAGCACGTCTATACAACGCCCTCTGTGCTCTGACCAACAACTCGTGGCCCCACAAGCTTCCAGACAGCCCCTATGGGACTCAGTCTGGTGTGCAGTGTGAATTCACACAGCCCATGGGTGTGAGAAAACATCCATCTTCCTTGAAACTCTGCCTCGTCCCATCTGTGCAGCAGCTGATTTGCCATGTCGTGACACACAGGAGGAGCTGCTCAGGACCCCCCTCTACCTGCTGCCAGTGTTCCCATCCAAAGCCCCAGGAAGATGGCTTCTCTCAGTGACACCTACAGCAAAAAAACCTACAGGCGTCCTGTGAGGCTGCAAAGGAGCCGAGCGACGTCAACTCTGCAAAAACAGAAGTCTCTCAGAAACCAGAAACTTCACCAGAAGTCACTTCTCTTTTCAGACACAGGGAGAGACATTGTTCCTCTCCTGAGCAGGAATTTGCAGTCCTTCCCCCCATGCAGCAGTTCAGCACTGATGCTCCATACAGCAGCAATCCTGACCCGAACTGGCAGCTCCAAAACAGGCCGTGCTCCGCTGCACCACAGCCGCAGGGGCTGTGCAGCCAACTAGCAGCCCTCCATGCCATCACTGCATCCCCTGAGCTCGCCCCAGCAGCCACCCAGGACCCTTCCTTGCTCACCATCCTCACAGCAGTGCCTACACCCAGGCAAAGGACCATAACAGCTGGAGAAAAACTTCCCAAGCCAAGGAAAGCTGGATCAGCCATCTGAGGTGTTTACAGCTGCACCGCTTCTGTAAGCAGCGTGATATCCATGACACCCAGCTTCTCACCCTGACTGCATGGACTTGTTCCCTTTCTGCAGCACCACTATCACCATCTCCTTGCTGGTGATATGCTCAGCCACTGAAGTGGTTTCTGCAGTGCAGGTCAGGCTTTTAGTGAGCTAAGCACCACGCTGGGCTTGTACAGAAATGCCTCACCAAGAGCAATTTTATATACAGAAAAGCCAAAAGCCAGCCCTCACTTGTCCTGTGTTTGCTTGCACAAGAGAGCATTCTACCAGCATTTTGATGAACATTTCAGTAACCTCAGCTTTTAGAGCATACAGAGAGGAGCAAACCGACCCAAAGACAGCGTGGGAGGAAAGGCCTCATCTTATTTTTAACAGAGAAGGTTTACAAAACCCCTGAAGCATCACTTTGTGCCACCGTTCCCTCTGCTACCACTAGAAGTTCTCCACCCTCTAGAGGCCAAACCCCAAGAGAGCAGTTCAAGTTTTGGGATGCTCAGCACGGCACAAACCACGTCCAGATAACGAGTTTTCAAGTTGAAAACCCCAGGCAGCCCCAGGGTGAGGAGCAGCTGTAACCCTGGCCAACAGTGCTGTCAGTACCAGAACAGCCGTGTACCCACAGCAGGGCCCTGCCATGGAGCTCTGAGTTGAGATGCAAGCATGGGAAAATACAACAGTGAAAGGAGAAGAAAAAACACTGGATTATCTTAAACAGTAGATGCTGTCTACCGTTCAGTCTGCACCACAGCCATTTCAAAGCCCTATTCCACACCCAATGTGTGTCTCTTGCTGCATCAGTATTCACTGTCTGTCCTTCTGGGTCTAATTTTAGCTAAATAAAGACCTCTGCAGCAAGGTTCTGATTTGAATACTTACTGTTTTACCTGCAAGCTCACAAGAGGAGTAAGTTCACAAGCACAGAAACATGGAGAAGGGAAGGACCAGCCCCCTCAGAGCACCAAGCAAACATGCAACACAGGCCAACAAAGGTTGGATGCCTGTAAAAAATCTTACAGGAACAAATACTGCAGGATAAACACCCTGACTCATTCTAAAGGCTCATGAATACCTTCTATAATACCAAGCAGTTGCCACCTACACCCCAAATTCATTATGCTTTACTGAATGCACACTCAGACCCTTTGCAGCAAGCACAAAGATTTGCATGCACATTTCTGCAACTTCTAGTATCTCTTTCTTCCCTGTAGGCCCGTACAGGAGACTGAAGTGACAAATTGGGGTCACCTTTCCCCAGCGTTGTCAGCAAATCAATTTGCAACGCCTTTCAGACAGAGTTCATACGTAAATTAGGCAGCGTGCAATCGATTCGCAGGAGAAACCCTGGAGCAGCGGAGTGAAACACCAATAAAATCTTACAATTAACTTGAGAAGTTGCCTTTTGTTCCATCCCAGTGGTCCTTTTATTCTTCAGATGCAGAAAACATATCATCATACAGATGCTCCCTTGTACTGGATCCATATGAATATTTAAAATCAGTCCTTGAGAACTGAAACTAATTGCATACAATGGAAAACGTGTATGGGAGGATTATAAGCAGCACAGCGGCCAGATTAAACCCTTGTGTTTCAACAGCAAGGTATCTGATTTTGGAGGAAAGGAGAGCAGGAAGAAAGAAAAACAAACCAAAAGCAGAAGTATATGCTCAGCCTGCATATTCAAAGAGGCCAGATGAGGAGAACACCGTGTCTGCATACTTGAGACTTCACTCATAAACATACAGAAAAAGTTAGGCGGCAACTTTATGGCTTAGAACCATCGAGCCCAGAAGGGCTTGAAAATCTCACGGGTCGGCTTCACAATACAAGAATAAATGAAGGAATGAATGACCTCCCATCCTATTGCTGTTACCTGGGAGAGCAGTGAGGCCAACCCTGAGCCTCCTCTCCCCACAAGACTTCTGCTCCACAACCTGCACAGCTTTGTTGCCCTTCTCCAGATGCGCTCTGGAGCTCCCGTTAAAAAGTCATAACTCTGTGACTCAATGTCTCACCCAGCAAGTGCAGACCTCTGGGCGCAGCAGGGATGCAGGAAGGTCCCTCAGTGGTGCCCAGCAGGCTGGATGCAGCACTCCCTGCTCAGACCCCAACACCACCACTCTCCACCAACCAGCAGCGCCGTCTGCCAATTGAGATGCATAAGGAGCAGTGACAAAGCCAATGGAGCAAGCTGTGCCAGATGTTGAACTTGTGATCCAGACAATTCCACTCAACACCTGCTTTGTGACTGCTGTCGTACCTTAACAAGGCAGCAGCGTGCACAGGGATTCATCCAACAGCTGTTGCTGTAGTTAGGTGCTGGCTGGGCATGTAGCAAACCTGCTCCTCCAATTATTTACGTGAAAGGCACAGCTGTAAGGGGGCAGACAGCTGCAATGGGGACAGGCAGTAGCTTGGGGTCCTCCAGCTCCCCTGTTCTAAGTCACAGCGATGGCTGGGCTGCTCCCTTGGCACCGGGGCAGCTGCAGGCAGCTCCTTCCCTGTGCCATTCCCCAAGATAGCAGATGTATTTACTTTATATAGCTTAATTTATGACAAATAGCAGCAGCCTTGATTTAAAAATCAGGCTTTGGGACATTAAACACATTTGAATTTCTCATCTGTTACTAAGTCCTTTGCCCACTAATAGGCCACTTCTCCCAGAGAGATCATCCCCAGTGCAAATATTTAGGGATGCTCAAGTTCTCTACAGACTAGAGCCTCAAAAAATAAACAGAACCATGTATCTACAATTCAAACTAAACAAGCAAGCCTCTGAGATGTTTGAAATGTAAAACCCAAGACCCAAGCCTGCAGCTTAGTTTGTGTGCTGCGCTCGGGGACACAAGCTCCACAGCACAGGAATCGCTTTCTCAGGGCAAGTTAAGGCTTCCTGGGGAAGGAAGGACATTATGCTCTGCTCTAGACCTAAAAAGAAGAATTTGTATCATAAAGGAGGAACAAGAAATAAAAGTTAACTCAAGAGCAAAATACCGCTGCAGAGTGGGAGCGCCACCAGGCAGACAGCGGCAGGAGCACGCAGCTCTGCAGTGCTGCAGCAGAAGGGTGCTGTGCTGCAGGAGCTTCTCCTCCTCCCTGCCATTTCACCACCGATGCAAAGCCCCAGAGCTGTGCCACATTAACCCCCCCAACCCTCCAGCTGACCCTGTAGGAGCAGCTGCTGAGAAGCACCCAGGGCACTGCTGAGGTGCTGAGCACCCAGGGCACTTCCCCTCTCCTAGGCATATGGCTATGCAAGGAGATGGCACAGAAGAGCAATGCATCAGTGGGATTTCTCTGTTTATGCAGGTAACCCAGATGTGCAGTTCAAGCAAGCATCACCACAACATTTCAATAGGTTGTGCAATGCCTTAGCAAAATGCTGTGACCTTGCTTCCTGCACAGAGGCATCCATACCACGCAGCACACTGCTCACTAATTGCCTTTAGAAGCCTCCCAGCGAGCAGCCAGGGGCAGGAGCAGCTGTCTGTCCTGTTAGCTGCATGATGGGGCCAAGAGAAAGGCAGCTCAGAGAAGGGACAAGACTTGGGGTCCAGAAATACACCACACTGTTAGACACTCTTAAGTATACACTGCTGATAAGTTTCCCTAAAGTGAGTTTATTAAATACAATAAGAAGCTTTAGGAGTTCTCCCACTCAGCCCCATCTCAGCTTTATAGCCCTGCAACGCTTTGGTACCTGGTGGCATAAGAGATAAGGCAGCCAGCACTGAGCTGCCTGACCCCAGTGCACTGACCCCAGCCCTCTGACTGCCACACAAAGCAGCCCGTGAGGAAGCTGCTGCTGCACACCTGCCCTGGGTAGAGGTGCAGTGTCCTGTGCAAAGGGCAGGCTGGGGGGAAAAAGTGAATTTATCTTCTGAACAGAATGAGGTTCTTTCCATTACCCTGCTAGGTATTACCAAAAGGGAAACACAGCATCAAAACAAGGAAATGCCTTCCAAACCCACACCTTACACTGAGGCTCTATCAAAACAGCAAATTACCCCAAAGCTGTTTCCCTAGTGACTCAGAAACCTGCTTCAGACATATCTCTTTGTGCCACTGCTCACAAGGAGCGATGCAGGACATCCAGCAAGCTTGTTTGCAGGACCAATCTGACCAACGGATATAAGCTTACAGATTTTAACAAGCATTTAAAACGTATTTTTAGCGACAGACACCCGTGTTTCTACTCTATGAGGCCATAAGCAGGACTAAGCACTGAGGTGGTGCAAAGCTCCTAAGGAGCCCTTTCCCAACAGCACTAGGCCAGGGAGTTAAATCAGAAATTCAGTCCTATGCACAAAGGACAATTTGTGCCATTTCAAATCCCCAGGTCCGCCTGCCATCCCCAGCCCTTCATGCCATCAAGAGCCACGCAGATAACAACTCTTCCTCCTTAACTTCTACCTCATGTCAGCTGGATTCCATTTTTTTCTTCCGAGCAGAAATATAAATTTCATTATTGGATCATCATTAAACTTCTCACTTCTTTACCTTTTTGAACACCAACAATTCACTCTGAAAACACAGATGGCTTCCACCCGGCCTTACATTTGCCTAAACATGTAAGCAGGGAAGAGCTCCCACAGCACAAAGCGTGGACAACTGCTCATGCCAGCATCTTCCAGGTGCTCCTGTCCTTGGCTCTTGAAAAGCCAGATTTACACCTGCCTTTACTAACAGCTTGCAGCAAACAGCACGTGGGTCACCATCGGACCCAAAGCAGCTTCCCCTTCATCCCCACCTCCTTTCCATCCAAAAACACACAGCGGCATCTGAGCATCACACACACAAATTCCACCAGCCTCCACCTCTTATCTGCAAGAACTTAAGCAGGCAGTAATTAAGCTGAGACAAAACACAGCAATAAAACGCAAGCTATGCAGCGTGCTGTGAGTGCTGGAGAACCACCTGAAGATCATGATTTCTTATGCAAGTAAACAGAAAGCTTTCCTTCAATAATTGCTCTTAATTGCCCTGCTTTTACTTTTTTCTCCTGAAACTCCCACGTAATTAGTGATAGGACTTGAAGGAATGGCCTCAAGTTGCACCAGGACAGATTCAGGTTGGAAGGCAGGAGAAACTTCTCCAGAAGAGCAGATGGGTGCTGGAATGCACTGCCCAGGGAGTGGTGGAGTCACCAACCAAGAAGATGATCAAGGAACATTTGATGTTGTACTGAGGGACATGGTTTAGGGGGGAATATTGGTGGCAGGTGGATGGTTGGACTGGATGGCCTTGGAGGTCTTTTCCAACCTTGGTGATCCTATGATAGGATGCCCCATGATGGTCTGCACTGACCAGTCCTCTGCTCCTTTCCACTCAATTTGGTCTTAAAAGAAGGGGGAAAAAAGCAAGATATCTTGCTTCCAAGCTGCAAAAGCAAGGTGCCTGTGAGCCTGCCAGCTGGCATCCTCCTGCTGGTCCTGGCACCCCTCAGTCCACTCATTACAACTCTTTAAACCAAGAGTTAAACCAACCGCCCCTAAAAGAAGGAGAAAACAATATTCAAGAGCCACCTACTGCATTACTGAGACACAGGAAAGTGATGGCTGGGAACACCTGAGCCACATAGGAGCAGAACCCTCAGCCAGCACAGTGCATTTTCACACTGCCATCCTGCAGAGGGAACACAGGCACGCACCAGTCAGCGCTCTGCCCCTCCTCAATTGCCACCACTTTAAAACACTTCTCCTTAAGGTGCCCTCCAAGAATGCTGGGTGTGTGTTCTGTGGTACTACCAGGATGCACGTCTGCAGCCTCTTTAGCATGCCAGAGATGCAACCTGCAAATGTGAGAAAGACGGGAAAAGACTTCATTCTTCACAGTATATAGAGTTATTAATTGCACTTGTTAGCAGGAAAAAAATAATCTGAATTTCCCGGAGCTTTAAAAAACATTTGAACTGATCCACACAGCAAATGTTCTCCTCTGAAATGTAAAAGAAAGTGGTGAAAATGAGGTAAAACTGCTGCAGAGCAGACACTCCTTAAATTGGTTCTGTACCTACGTGCATGCTAACGGAAAAGGCAATGATAAATAGCAAGAGAATTAAAGACGATAAAAAACTGTAATAAAGGAAGAGAAGTCCATGCAAATTTTATCAGGTCCTGTAGTCTCTAAAAATCACCAAAGCCCTCCTGAGGCTGAGCACTGCAATGAAGATGGCTTTGATTTAAAGGCCTCCCTGTAACGCAATAGCTCTCAGATAAACACGTATGTAGGTCAGGGCTTCCCCGCACTCTCCAACGCACGTGCTGCTCACCCCAACTGCAGCAACATCTCTGGCAGAGCTGCAGCAGCTTTTGGGACATCACACCACAGACACCTCATTCACTTGGTTGTTTGATGTTGGTCTAAAGATTCCTATCAGGATCTCCCTGTCTTCGGTGCCACATGAAGAACGGTCTGTATTACAGAAATAAGTTTCCCAGTCAACCGTGGCATTGATTACAAACTAAAATCATTGCAATTTCTGTAGTAAGATTCTTTTTGAGAACCGTAAGGACAAATCAGCAAGACTGCTCATCACTGCTTAAAAAATATATATGACAACGAGCACATATTTGTGGGATTTCACAAACAAAATCTGCAGCATTAGGCGCCCGCAGCTTCACGGCTGTGCAAGTCCCACATTGCACTGCTTTAGCAAAAGCAGGCTGCGTCCTCATAAATATGCAAGATAACTGCAGAGCCTTCCCAAGACTTCAGTTGTCTGCATATTCAGAGAAAACAACCTGGTTTAGGCCTTCTTCCAAAAACGTTGATTTGCACGCTACGCTGACTTCTGCCCATTTAACGCTTCCTATTGCCATGACAGCGCGCTGTACGACGCGCCCAGAAAGGACAAAACTGTGCCAGAAGATGCAAGTCGTCTGAAAAGCACACATCCACCAAGGAAAAGGTGAGGAAGAGCCATTATAAGCACTGACTGCACGGCCAGCCTGTAGGTACCCACACATTTACCTTCATCTTGGTGTGACTGCAATTCCAACACTGCCAGACCACTCCATCCAAGAGATTTAAACAGCAATAATAATAAAAGCAGAGGTGCTCCTGGGGGGGCTTGAAGGTCTGCTGTGTAACAGCTGCTCCTGCAGCCTATTACTGCTGTCCTCCTGCAGCTCCCACTCCCAGCTCCATAGCAGACACAGCACACAGCACGCACCCCCTTCTGCTGGCAGGCATTAAACACTGCTGAAGATCCCAGTTTGATTTACACCAAATGAGCACAATGAGCATTTGCATACGCACGTGGCCAAATTTTAAGTGACAGCCATCTCTGCAAGTGCTGCTGTTTTAGAAAGCTATGCCTCAAACACTGATGCACAACGCAGCGCTGAAGCCAAGCTTGCACGACGCCGGCCATGCAAAGGCTGAACACCAACAGAGAGGCACAGCTGCAGATTTGGGTAGATGGGGGCACGTCCCCACCTTGTTCAGGCCACCTCACTGCCAAGCCCACAGCTCCCCAGCTTCAGTTCATCCTCACAATATTTCAGTGGCACAGGAGAGCAGTGTTAAGTATATAAAATGTATGCACAGCCTCCACAGCCACAAATTAGTTTCACTGCTGCCTACGCACTCCACAGTCACATTCACCACTTCAGAAACCCGAACACAAATTGAGCTTTTCTTGCCCCAAACACGAGGAGAGAATTATAAATTAAATATCACCAGTATAGTTAGAAAATAAGCTCTCTCTCCACTGTGGTTATAATTACAGAAGTGTCAAAACAGCTTGAGCTTCCTGGGATAAATAAGTATTATCTGCAGCAAAAACATTTAAGCAAGGCATATTCTCACCTACATTAACAGCTAGTGTGGGTCCAAAAAAACCCTTCCCATGAAAAGCCAGTGTAAGCACAAGGCATCAGCCCCAGCTCTCATCCCTGGGCTGCTCCTTCAGTGTCCCAGGACACTTCTAGCCCATCCATTTCATACTATCACAGAAGCCTTCAGGTTGGAAAAGCCCTCTGAGATCCCCAACCTACTCCTACTGCCCGTGTCCCTAAATGGAACCACTGGGTCATTAGGGTTGGAAAGACCTCTCAGATCCCCCAGCCCACCCTCACCATGCCCACTGCCCACATCCCTCACTGTAACATCTCCACTGCTCTTGAACATCTCCAGAGATGGCAACCCCACCAGTTCCCCACGCTGCCAGCCCTCAGTCAATCCAGAGAAGTGGGTGGGTGTGTGATGGCCCCCTTTGATTTGACACGTTGACTTTTTATTTTCCTTCATGGGTATTTACATCCTGCTGGCTTCAAATGCTGAGCAGCAAGACATGCACACCTATCCCCTCAAGGGAGGCCCAGCCTCTCCTTCTGGATGCACACCTGTGACGTGCAGTGCACAATTTTTTCCTTAATCAGACTGCAGCGAGCAGAGATGACTCCCAGCATCTCAGCAAAGCCACCATTCCAAGCAACACTTACCACTTTCAGTACTTCACTATTTATCAAAAGGATTCGTCGCTCAAATACACAAACAAAAATCAATCCCTAAGAAATTGAGCGGCATCCCAAATGTAACAGCTGCAAAACGTAGAGCACTGAAGATGTGAATCTCGACGCGAGTTACTTGGGCTTTACCACGGCCAGAGAAAAAGCAGGACGCTTACATGTCATACACGGATCTCACAGCACAGATCTGTGGCTCAGTTCTTCACAAAAATGAGAACTACATGCAAAACAAGCAGTGTTTATGTATAAACAGCTGTCAAAGAACACAGCCGTGAGGCAGGAGCAGTCATTTCTAAGGCTTTCAGGTCTTTTCCTTCCCTTTATATGCTCCTATCACCTCTCATTGCTTTAATCAACATGAAACATCCTGCTCATCTGAAAGCAAGCAGTTCTTTATTCGGCAGTAGGGGAAGGCATCACCCATACCAGAAAAGCATGGCAGCGAGGCAATCCATCAGCGCTCAGAGCGGAGCAGGAGGCTTGGCATCCTCCAATACAGTCACCTTAACTGTGACCAGAATTGTGAGTTGTTTAGCCATTTTTATTATAAATAACTTGACAAAATTTCATTTAGGTTTTCATTTAGGTACATTATCTGCTGGAATGCAATTAGACAGTACCCCAAAGCAGGCACTGCCTATGTGCAACAGGTACTTAATGGAAGTCTTTGCTTTCCATATGCATGCTTATGGCAATGGAAGTGGTAAGCCTGTAATACTTTCCTGCTCCACTCTTGTTAACCAAGGGATTACAATCCATTCACATCACTGTTTTCCCAGCCACTTAAGCTAGGACAGCCAATTCATATTTATTGAAATTCTTCAAGCCAACTCAGCAAAGCCCTTGAAATTTAAGCCCGCAGCATTTAAAATAGCTTTAAGTATTAGTGGGGGCTGTTTTCGATGCGTGTTTGATATAGGCTCATGGGAATACAATAATCCAGAACACTTAGGAGGACTTAGTGGCAAATTCACAGAGCATTCTCCAATATGTCCAAAAAGATCTAGAAATGTTCCATTTTGATGTTATCTCGGTAAATGTTCTTGGAAAAAAAAATGCTTCAAACACTCGAGTGAAGTCTGAAATGCACCTCTAACACTTGTTAAACGCCCCTGGAGCACAGAGCAGATGCAGCACAACCCCAGATCACAGCAGTCATTAGGTAGCTCTCCTTCACAAGTGCAGGCAGAGGTTTTTCTCTATCCATTAACAACAGGGAGCTACACAGGACTGCATACAGCAACACCAGGTAGGGGTCAGCTGTACTGACTTTGGACATGAAAACAGAGCTTTTTAACTGCTTACACATTGGGAACAGCCAAGGCTGAAGCTCAGCAGCTGCACAACAGCCACAGGTTACACAGCACTCAGTCAAACCACAGCACAGCAGACCTGAAACACGTGGTTCTCTACATTCAGGTATCCATTGCCAGCATGCGTTTGGAGCAACTGCTTACTCTGCAATTTGGGCAACTTAATCCCTGGTTCTAATCTCACAGTGGCAAAGAGAACGTTTGAAATCATATGCTTGACTGAAATGATGTATAGATAACACTTGTCCTATCTGTACAGTCGGAAAAGCCATCCCCATTCTCAGGAAGGAAATGGAGCTAACCTAACCAAGCAATATTTCTTCTAGGCATAAACAGAGGAAAGCCACTGCAGTCCCCAAACGTCAATAGTGGGAGGAAAGGAGGAGAGATCAGCTCTTCATTGCAAACTCCAAGTTCTCCACCTCAGGGAAGACAGATGTACTAAAATACATCTCCCAAAACAAACAATTCTAGGATTGCAATTACAAAAAGACATTCTTCTGTCTCTTCCAAGTAAAGGTTGTTCATTATCTCCCTGAATTCCTAGCTGATCTTGGAAATTGGGTTTACACACTACAGTAGAAGAGGTGCAGATGATGCAGAAGGTAAAAATATTTCAGTAAGCTCCCTCCAACTCTAAAGTTCCTAGGAGAAAAGAGGTTTTCCCATAGATGAGTGTCCACACGTACGATTTAAAACTGGTTCATGTTCACCTCTAAATACCTTAGGTGTGAGCAGGACACCACACAGAATCACAGAATGGCCCGGGTTGGAAGGGACCTCAAGGACCATCAAGCTCCAACCTCCCAGCTGCACACAGGGCCACCAACCTCCACATTTAATACCAAACCAGGCTGCCCAGGGCCCCATCCAACCTGGCCTTGAACAAGGGATGGAGCATCCGCAGCCTCTCTGGGCAGCAGGTCTTTGAACAAAGGAGAATTGGGAAAGGGTGACAATCCTGTATTGTAAATGTGAAGTTTGGTGCCTCTGTACTTAGGAAATTTTTAATCAGGAAACTTCCGCTTCCTTCAAGAACCTCAATATTGATAGATTTAGGCTTTCAACCAAAAACACTCCAATAGCCTGCATAAAGCCAGAGATACATTCGAACACCAACAACTCAGAGAAGCATTGCTATGAGTTGAAGGGAAAAAAAATAAAAAAGTCACTTTTAAAAGAGTAAAATACTCAAAATGCTTAAAACTTATTTAGTAATAGATAAGTTGAACAGAGCCTTCCTACATCACAGTCTGCAGATCCACTGCCACAGCCAGCAGCCTGAACATAGCCAACTCACTGAGAATTGCCCATGGAAAATCACCCATCTTCCCTTCAACCAGTGCTTGACAAGGCAGCTGTCCCAAACCAGATCAAAGAGGAAAGCAGCACTGGATGCCAACCAGAGGCACTGGCCGCACGGACACCTGGCTCCCTGCTGGTGGAGATTGATGAGCTAACCCAGCTTTTAATTGGAAATGGTAAGGCTGCTTTGAAATTCTACATTTTGCACTTAGTGCTTCAGCAAACGCTAAGTAAAACAGGCGTGATTAAAATGCCATATGTAATATCATATGGTATTTTCTTAAATAGTTCTTAGGTTTCTTAGCTAAAGAGGACACGAAATGTAAATTTAGTGCAAAACATGCTCTGATTTAACAGCACACTGCTTTTCTAATTATCAAATTTACATTTTTTTATTTACCTCTTCTTTAAGGTTTTCTCAATAGCTTTAATAATGCAGTAACTTCCTGACATGCAACTAATTTTGCAGATTCTATGCATAAAGAACCAGAGTGAACCGATGCCTCGAGGAACAGCAGGGGAGCTCAGTATTAAGAACACGTTTCTCACTGAAGAAAACGTATGGATGAATGGCCACTTCTTCCAGTGTCTTAAAATACGAATAAAAGGCTGCAAATCAAACTTCCATTGTGGAATTCAAGGCGTTCTGGTGGGTTTTTGCATGTCCTTAGAATCATAGAATCACCAAGGTTGGAACAGACCTCCAAGACGATCCAGTCCAACCGTCCCCCTACCACCAATATTCCCCACCAAACCATGTCCCTCAGTACAACACCTAGGTGTTCCTTGAGCACCTCCAGGGTTGGTGACTCCAGCACTCCCTGGGCAGTGCCTCACTATTCTTATGGAGAAGAAACGTTTCCTGATGCCCAACCTGAACCTCCCCTGGTGCAACTTGAAGTCTTACACTCACTCAAATGGGTTAACAAACAGAATGGAAGATCAGAGCAGAATTCCCATACCTTTTAACCTTGCACTTACTAGCTTTGTAAATGGAACCAATGCTGCATTCCCTCTGTATTTCATTGGTTTTATCATTACTGGGCCATCAGTGCAGAACCGTAAGCACCTTTTCAAAAGTATTAGAGAAATGGCCACTGCCATCAGATATTAGTGACGAGGAACTTTCAGATATTAATCGGGTATTACTAATAATTCTTGGCTGCTGCTAGACTTGAACTCTGTGGCTTTCCCAGCAAAGGCCCATATTTCCCTTGGTTGCCATAGAGCTCTCCCAGCAGAGCTCTGGAAGACACAGCTGGGCCATGGCACGAACCCATGGCTCCCAGGCAGCAGCTGTCCCACAGCAGCAAGCCGTGCTCCAGGCAGCAGCAATGCTGAGCAGCAGCCTCTGACCTTACAGCACAGAGCAGTGAGAGCTCTGGCCAGATAGGAGCAACTTCATAAACCTCCAAACAGATGAAACTAAAGTGCCTTTATTTGTTAGGCTTCAGTCTCCCACCTGCAAGGATGCTTCATCCCCTGGGGATGGAGGAGAGGGGTGGAACAGTGGGCTGATTCACTGCCACATTTCTAAGGCAGCAGAGTGCAGGTACCTGCTGCATCCCTACAGCGTGTCCCAAGCACTCAAACCAGCTCAGCAGGCATTTTATGAAGTGAAAGAAAATCAGAATGACGACTTCTCCGATATCTCCTGAAAATGCATAAACGTGTAAGTACGTCCTGGCACATAAATCAAAAGAATTCAAGAATCAAAATGATGAAAAAAAGCCCCCAACAAGCTGTGTTTTCATTTTGTTCTTTCCCCTTTGCAACAATGCGAAGCCGTATGATACCAACAGAGAAATCCAGAGAATAACTAACCGTCTCAAACCTGATTACACATCCCTAATGAACTATCTTGCACGTGCAGCTCTTTGCAGCAACGTGTCCCTTCCATCAATCTGCCACCCAACAGCCAAACGGACAGCAAACACCCTTTGGATACAAATGCGATGGGAGCTGAGCAGACAGACAAAGAATAAAGATGAAGAAAGCTGCTTCCCTTCCATTACTGCTCATACTTTAAAGAAAAATACAGGTCAAAGCAATTTAGCTGAAGTTGTCTGAAACCACGTGCTGTGGTTATCCAGCAAACCTCACACTAGCAGTGCAATGAGAAGAGGGAAGATTTCCAACAGGAATCCCAAGTAAACAAGGTATTAACGCCGAAAAAGCAATAATCAAACTTCAAAGCTTTTCAAAACGCACTTTTTCTTGAGTTCAGGGCAACCAGAAGCATTTCAGTATCGGTGCACAAGGCACAGAAGACAGGAGCTGACCATCTGCTGGAGGATGTTCCCTTTCCACCCAAACAGGAACTTCACTGCCAGTACCTGCTGAGACAGACACCCATCTGACCTCTCAGTCACGGGGTACAACATATGGCAATGGGGGAAAAACCACCAACACGAAACAAAAGCCACAAAAGGAGCTAAAGGAAAAGGAATCAGCGGCACGGAAATGAAGCAAATGCTGAGTCAGCCCAAGGGAAGGCTCTGGGTCTGCTGCTCCTCTGCCAGCACACAGCAGCCAGCTGGAAATCGTTGAGGTTTCCACCTGCAAGCCGAGCCGACAGCAAACACACGCTCCAACACTGCCAACCCTGATAGTAAAGCCCAATGAGCTGTTTTCTGATAGCTGAAATATCTGTCCTAGCTGCTTTTACCCTTCACAGGAAGCTCTTGCTTTCCACAGTTCGTGACACTTCTTCCTTCCTTTTAACACAGTCCTTTTTTTGCCTGACCATATTGCTCTGAACAACCACCACCTCAATGGTTTCACATACTGTTCAAAGAGACTGAGCTAAAGCAACGAGAAAAACCCATTTCCAACATATGTAAACAAGAGAATGAAAGACTGGCGCAGGGTGGGAGTAGATGGTTTCTCAGATGCAGCCACAACCACACACAGTTCAGCAAAAACACGAGGACACACCAAAGGAAACGTTCAGCACAGAACCCAGGGCAGCTCTGATCCCCCTTACAGCTCCCTGGGACCTCTGGCTTCCCACTCCACAGGACCAAAGTCAGTGCCCAAAACAACTTGAGAGAGAAACAACCAAACGTGCCACAACTTCCCATGGCAGCGTTAGCAGATGAGGACGAAGGGCCACCCTCTGCCATTATTTAGTCATGGATACAGTCCTCCTAAGTCCTTCTGAATTTTTTTCTAGAGGAGACAAGAGGTTGGTAGGAGGTGAGCTTCAATCAAAAAACTGCAGCGTAGCATTTAATTAGCAGATAATTTCAAGCAGTAAATTTCAAGCCATAAAATAAGGATGAGAGCATCGCTTCAGATGGAAGGAAGAGGAACTGGCAGACGCATGGTAACTGAGAAAACACGATGAGAAATAAATCAAGAGGTGATGAGGTGTCTCCTCCAAAGCAGAAATGGAGGCTTGCAGTCAGGATGGCAGAGCTTTCCAGAACACCAACTGCAAAGCACTGGGATATGAAACCCCACTGCTCCCCAAGCAGACCTTGCCATGTGCACTTAACTTGCCCAGCTGTTCCCATTAGCACAACCCCCTTCTTCTCAGTTACAGACAATGTTAATTACCAATAAAGCGTGCAAAGACACAACAACTTGAGCTGGCATCATTCACGCAATCGCAGAATTGCAGGGGCTGGAAGTGACCTCAAGAGATCACCGAGTCCAACCACAGTATGGCAAGAGGCAGTGGCTGGTGCAAAACCCAGCTTCTGCTTCCCTACAGATTGCCAGAGCTGGAATCTTGCTGTGCTCAGTCCTGCTGTTTACAAACAAACAGCCCAAACATTTGGTGTCAACAGCAGTATGCATTCAGTCACTTATTCTGCAGAGTAAAGTGGTATTTTATTACTTAGCATGGCTTAAATCTGTAATTCCTGCTGGCTTTACTGCTTCTATGATATAGAATCATAACCACAGAATCATAAAAAGACCTGGGTTGAAAAGGACCACGATGATCATCTAGTTTCAACCACCCTGCTATGTGCAGGGTCACCAAACACCAGACCAGGCTGCCCAGAGCCACATCCAGCCTGGCCTCGAATGCCTCCAGGGATGGGGCATCCACATACATGTGGGTTTTAAACCCCTGACAAAGCACTGAACATCCACTGCCAGTCAGCATTCCAATTCCTGTAAATTCCTTTCAAGAAGTCACGCTTTTAAAAACTGTTACACTCAAACTTACTAAGGAACAGAACAAAAGGACTTGTCCATGATTAATAGTACAATAACTGCAATAATACAGGACGTACTCTTGGGATACATTCATCACAAGCAAGTGCTTCTCCGAGTACTTGCAGCAGAATTTGCTATAGTTCACACAAACATGACTTGGTAAGGATTTCTTAAAGCACTTATTTCTCTCCCTTACTCTCCAAGTTGTATTCAAGACAAATAAGTGTTTTTCTTTAAGAAAAGGGTTAGAACAAGAATCACTGTGTTTTCCCATCAATCCTTGACAGCTGTCTATAAAAGACAACACATGCAGAATACACCAACAGCAGTCCTGTTGGGAAGCCTGTTGGTGTGAAATGCACAGCAAGTCAGAGATATGGCCATTATGTTTTGAGATGTTGGGCTATTTCATCCAAAAATACATTTTGGTAGAAAATGCCTGCTGGTCAAATCTGGGTCGTTACTATGGGAATAACATCTTGGACTGAAACTGAATCCTGGATGCACGATCAAAGAGAGTTGTATTTCTATTCTGGAAATGAAAAAGTTTATTAATTTAAAATAAGAATCCAGCACTGGGACAGGACGCTCAGTTCCCAGTCTGCAAGTTTTATTTGCACAAATGCAGGAGCAGAAAACAGCAAGAGCAGCAAGCCAGCATGGGGCAATGGGCAGTGGGCAAGCTCTCCCCTTCATAGAATCACAGAATGGCCCAGGAAGGGACTTCAAGGATCGTGAATCTCCAACCCCCTGCCACACGCAGGGCCACCAACCTCCACATTTCACAGCAGCCCAGGCTGCCCAGGGCCCCATCCAACCTGGCCTTGAACACCTCCAGGGATGGACAGGGCATCACAGCCTCTCTGGGCAGCTGTTCCAGCACCTCACCACTCTCACAGCAAAGAGCTTCCCCCAACATCCAACCTCAATCTGCCCTCCTTCAACTTCAAACCATTTCCCCTTGGCAGCACCCATTGAAATAACGGCATAGGGAAGTTCTTCCCATTCCAAAACCCACTGCTTTCTGAAGGACAGGAATTATTATTATTATTATTAAGATTCCTTTCTTTTCTGCCCCAACGTTTATTATGGCAATCTCTGAAGAAAGAAGCTGACCCAACCACATGCCTACCCAAGCCATCTGCTGGGCACAGAACCATCCCACATCCCCAAGGCTCGGTGGCCAGCTCTCCTTACACATTCAATTCCCTCACTTCACACGGCCCATGAAATAAAGCATGAAGAAGAAGGTGAAGCTTTCACAGGAAGCCTCATTTTAGAAGGACTGAGATGGGTTTATATGGATTGGAATGGTGTGCTCCCATCACTTCTGACATAAAAACGGAGACCGCCAGGATGACACAGCTAATTAAATAGCTACTTTTTAATAAGGCAACTGTAAAACCTGCAGATGAGCCGAGATTCCCTTAGGCTACAGAAACACAAACACTTAATTTAAGTCTGTCAGATACAGAACGACCCCAAAATTACTGAAATGACACTTCTAGCTTCAGAGATGAAACAACAGCAGTCGATCTTTCTTCTTTTTATAACACTTTCTGATGAAACAGGTTTAAAATAGCATGTCAGAAGCCTTCAGAATGAAAGCAGTACCATTTACACGCATTCTGGTGCTAATATTTTACTTGGATTTTGTTTGTCTTTTAATTTTCATCTTGCATTTTGAGTCATTTGTTACACCGTGGTTACGAATGGTACGCACACAACATCCCTACCTCCCTCCTGAAGTCCCAAAGAGCACACAAATCCACAAACACCTACACACTGCCTCCATTACAAACTGATTTTTTTCTTTATCATTTCCCTTTTATTTACCTGTCTTGCAGCCAACGCAGAACCGCTCGACAACCAGCACTGCTGCCCCATGGCCCCCATTTTGCCCGATCTCCTGAACGCTGCTGTGTGTCAAACTCTTCTCCCCAAATAAACCAGCCGAAGGAAGGCTGAGCTTTTTTATAGGCAGCACACTTGTGTAGCCTCACCCTGGCCGTGGAAATTTGGTTTCTGAGTATTTTGCTTGCAGCTGTAGCATGTGATAACTGCTCATCCCAGGGATTCAACGGAACAACACAAGAGGCTGTGGCCATGCTAAACTATCAACATTTTCCTCCTGTGACTGGAAAAGGGAATTCCAGGCAGATTGAACACTGGCTGAAGGTACAACACACTGAAATCCCCTCTTTTTTTGGCAGAGCAGCCCTAATGAGAGCCTGGGAATGAGCACACTCAGTTCTATACTGGGAAAGAATGAGCTGGACTAGACGACCCGTATGGGTCCTTTCCACTTGGGACATTCTCTGATTCCACTAATCCAACAAAGGACATCTACTTGTGATAGAAGGAAATGAAATATTCAGTATCCAGTCCTCCCTACATCCCACCCTACGTATGGTCACACAGAGAAAGGAAAGGGAAGCTGCAGAATTGTCCCCAACTGCTCTTCCCTGTACCACTGCCCAGCACTATGGGGATACCTGGCTTGGAGAACCAGGACACAACTCCCTCACACTCAGTTAGCAACTGCTCACACCGCTCATCCCCTTCCTTCCCCTCCAAAAACAATAATAATAATAAATTGGGGTTCCTGCAATTCACCTGCATGAGTTTAAACTCAAAATTCAGTCCCCAGCAGCTTTTTTTTTTTTCCCCATACATGTAGGAAACAACTCATTTGGAAGAAAGAGAATGGAAATGTTAAATCTGAAAAAGACAGTGCCTGAGACATAACCACCAGCTTGTCCCTATTTCACACATTCCCCAACAGCAGATTACTGGGGTTGTACACACAGCACTCCGCAGTGATGGAACCAGGCTACGTTTATGAGCAGCTCTGCAGATGTGTCTGAAGCACATCCCTTTCTTCCCTATCACATTAGACATTCAGTACAGCAACCTGCCCTGTGGCATGCATATTCTGTGCTTATGATCTTGTTTTCCAGCTGAAGCCATTAATGTACAACTTAGTGCAAGTTAGCTGTCTCCTAAGACATACCCTGCTCTTATCAGAAGCAGCACCAGGGCAATTCTCAAAAGAAATCATATGCTAAATTCTTCTCCCTTATACTCAAATACGTCACATACATTTCCTGCAAGAACCAAAGAACCATAGTCACTGTATGGGGAAAAGAGACAACAATGAGGCTGTAACTCACTTCCAGGCTTCAGCTGGTTTTGCACCCATTTCACCCTCATATTTTTTTTCTGTATCACAGGAATAAGTGATGTAAAGATTTAAAATAATATTTAAAGAAGAGTTGATAAATCTAATTACCAAGAAACGTGATGGAAACTAAACTTGGGTCAATTGCTGGATGCTTCCCATACTCACCTCGTCACTTCTACTCTGCTGTAAAAAAACACTTCCCTGACAAAACCCAACAAACACAGCCAAAAGGCAATGGCTTCCAAGGGACCTTTTTTCCACAGGCTGAGTAGGTCAACTCAGAAGGAAAGAGAAAGCGTATCTGTGGAAGGAGAGCAAACCAAGTTACAAACATCCCATGAAACAGAACCCTACCATGTCTGAAAAGGTTTTGGTCATCCCCAAAACTGCCACACACACAAAAGCTTTGAAAGTGCATGGAAGCATGCATGAAGCAGTCAGCCCAACTCCTTGCTTCTCTGGGTCTCGTGGATGCCATGCCTTGGTCAGGCTGCTGATCCAAAAGCCTGGCTGCTCATTGCAGAAACAACAGCAAAATGGTGCTGCCAGTGGCAATGCAGGTATGACCACAGCGGGGTTGACAGAGCTACACAAAATCCTGAGATAAGCTCAAGAGTTCTGTTTTTACCAAAAATCTTTGCTGTTTCACTGACTGACGTCCTATAACTTTGTTCTCTCTCTCTCTCATACACAGACGCAAAGAGAGCTTTGATTATTCCAAGGAACCAACTAAAGGCATCAACTAAAAATAAAAACAGATCAGCTTAAACATCTTCCTTAAGAAAAAATATATATACACTCCTACTCCACAGTATGCTAATTAATATAACAGAACCAATATTTTCACATCAAGGTGAAGAACCATTCATTTTCAGCATTTTCCTAAAGAGCAGATCCATTTAAGACGCAATTACCACCAGTGCAATTATCTGGCAATTTGCTCACTAAATGACTTCCCAACACGCGTCACCTAGATAAGGCAGTGCCTTCTTTAAAGTCACTTTGAGCTGCAGAAAGATGAACCTGCGGGGAATGTTTTCCAAAGGATGAACATCTTGATTCTCCAACAACAAAGCAAGGCTCCCACTTCAAGGAGTAACATAGAATCATAGAATCACCAAGGTTGGAAAAGACCTAAAAGCTCATCCAGTCCAACCGTTCACCTATTACCAATAGCTCCCACTAAACCATGTCCCTCAACACAACATCCAGCCTTTCCTTGAACACCCCCAGGCTCGGTGACTCCACCACCTCCCTGGGCATCCATTCCAGTGCCTGACCACCCTTTCTGAACAGTAATACTTCCTCATGTCCAGCCTGAATCTCCCCTGCCGTAGCTTGAAACCATTCCCTCTGCTCCTATCACTGATGACACGAGAGAAGAGGCCGACCCCCAGCTCACTACAACCTCCCTTCAGGAAGTTATAGAGAGCAATGAGGTCTCCCCTGAGCCTCCTCTTCTCCAGGCTGAACATTCCCAGCTCCTTCAGCCTCTCCTCATCAGCCCTGTGTTCCAGACCCCTCACCATTTCGTTGCCCTCCTTTGAACACGTTCCAGGGCCTCAATATCTTTCTTGCAGTGAGGGGCCCAAAACTAGCACAGCACTTGAGGTGTGGCCTCACTAGGGCTGAATATACGGGAACAATCACCTCTCTGCTCCTGCTTGCAACGCTGTTTCTGATGCAAGCCAGGATGCCATTGGCCTTCTTGGCCAAGGCACACACAACGTACAGATCAGTGGAATGGGATTTTTTTCCTCCTTGCTGCATAAACAGCAGGCGGTATGAATACTGCAATGGAAAACACATCCAAGGGATCTTCATAGAGAAGCACACAACTGAAGTTCCTGACTACATCATGCTTTCAAACACGGGTGAAGACCTGCTAGCAGGTCACTTCTGCCCATCCATTTTTCTGCTTTAACTACTTACTGGTTTCACAGAAGTGTTTCACATGGAGCTGTGCTGGTGTCTGGGCAATGTAACTAAAAGCAACTCTTCAGTGATCTGGAAAAAGGATAAATAGGGAGGTGACAAAGCCCGCAGATTTCAAGTTTTGTCAAACTTCACATTTCCTGATCAGAACTGGGGAAAGATGACACAACCCAACGATGCTCAATGCAAGCTGGTAAAACACACAGAAGGCCACCTGTGCACCCAACCAGCCATCTCCAAACTGACCAGGTAGAAAAGAGCTCACAAAGATTCTGTGATCTCACTGCCCTCGAAACAGGCAGCAGGGAACTCGAGTATCAGGAGAAAGCCTGGAAAAACCAAAGCTTTGAGCCTCCTGGACCCCCAAAGCAGCAGCCCTTGGCTTGGATCTGGAGGGCAACTCCCAGCACGCAGGGCACAGCGTAGCACTGAACATAATTATCTGCTTATCTCCAAGTAGTTTCCCAATCTCCTCCTTCTATTAATATCTAAACCCACATAAATCATGCTGACACTTGAAGCTTGCAGAGCTTCCTCCTGATCTGCAGGAAACCCTCCTCTGCTTCAACTTTAGATTGTTGTTAATGATCCATGACTTTTAACAGTTTGTGACTTTTAATTAATGCATCCTCATTCAGATATGCAAAATACCACACATCTACTTTTGTGGTTCCAGAAATGTAAGACAGACTGTACCAGATTGACCAAAATCAATCACTTATCTTTCAATACAGAAAATTCAAAACAGTGCAGGATTACATGGTAGCTGTGACAGATGTATCTTACTTCACTTACAAACTGGTTCTGGTATAACAGGGGTAGGAAAAGCACTGTTTTATAAACACAGGTAGTGTTAAATGGGATGGATCAAGATGAGCTCTTCCCAGAAAACAGGATGGGATGACTGACCAGTATTCTCATGTGTTACCTTGTTATCACCAAAATGCAGATTGACTTCTCCATTTACTGTGTTGTGATGCCTTTACCGAACAGTACTCAGATCTGCATCACAAGAAAACCCCCCTTTCCAGGGATAAGCAGTACTTCCATTTTGCCCACCAGACTGCTACAAGATGGATATTTTGATCATCACATGAACACAAAATTTTGCTCTCCCCTGAATCGGTGGAATTGGTTTTGATTTCCAGTACACCAGCTGACAGCACAGCCTGAAATAGAAGCATAGCACTACAACCAATCCATGAAAATTAATTTCAAATAATGTAATTCTATATGCAGAGAATGCTTTAAAGCCACACGTTCCCACAGCACAGCACACACATCTGCAGTGATAAGCTGAACTGCTCCATCAGTACAAACTCTGCACGTAAGCGATAAACATTCTCACAGCGTGGTCACAATGATCAGCAATAACAGACCTCAGTGGGACAGGCACTGGTGGCTCTCCAACCAAGGGATGCTGCAGCCTGGCAGGACCCCTGCTCCATGCTGCATCCACTCTATCACGGGGGATTTTCCTCCCACCATACAACCAGCTGCAATTTCTCTTGCTGCAACTCGTTCCTGCACTAGACAAGCCTGGCCTGGTCTCCTGCATTGCTGCCCTTCAGGCACCTGAAGGCACCTCAGCCCAACTCTGCAGCCACCTGTCTCTGCTCCAGCCTTTCCTTCATGCCCTCACACTGGGCATTGGCTGACACCAGGAGGTTCCTCAAGACCCTCCATGCCCTGCACAGCAGCCCTGCCCTTCCAGCCAGGCCATCTGCTGACCTTGCACTTCACCCCATCAGCCAGGTCACCCAAAGGGAGACTGCACATAAACCTACAGCTGAGCATCACCCAGCAGGAAGTGACGTATACAGAACTTCGCTCTCCTGCTTGTTCAGATTAAATGAGGAACAGCTGCTGTGCAAATGTGATTTCAGCACTTGCTCTCTGATAAGAGTGGCAGCAGCCATTTCATTCTGATGCCATGTGGCTGCAATGATAAGAAGATGCTATCACACAAAAGCCTGAATGAGCTCCTGAAAGGCCCAGCCTCCTCCAGACATGCAGAGCATGCCAAGTTCCACTACCTGCCTTCCACAAGCTTTCACAGATGTTAACTTATTTGGTAGTTTTCTTCATGACGGAATAAATAGTTTTTCTAAGGTCCTGGCCAACATAAACAGGAAAAAGCTCTGCGTTCAAAGGTCAGGCTGTGCATGCCTTCTGTGTTTTTGATGTACAGAGGATGTTTGTGAGGATGTTTTGGATGTATACAGAATACAAAATCAGGAGGACGTTAACTAACATCCAACTCATCCACCGCATCTTAAATAATCAGCAGAAATGCTTCTTGATGAATATGAAATGCTTGAAGAGCTGCAGCATTTATTCTAGCAGACCTCAATTGCCAGCATTTTGACCATTTGCCACAAGCACTCGAGAAGGACAAACTCACAAATGTCACTGCATCTCAATTCAGTAGGAGCACGAGCAGCTCCACACAGGCATTTGCTGACAGCTGTGCAAGCCATCCCTACGTCCTGTTTCCCTACATGCTGTTTCCTCTCCCTGCATTTCTGGATGTGTTAACAGGGCTCCCCACCACCACTCCTAAAGAATAGGTTTGCACAGGGCCACCCAGAGGCTTCCCCTAAGCACACCAACCCACCTAAAATCCATTAATTAACAGCTAGACCTGAAAGAAACACTACAAGTGCTTTTAAAATTGACCACAAAAGCTGACCATGGCAGAAGGCAACTGATTGCTGTGGCTGAATCTTTCTCAAACATGGACAGACTGATTTCCCAGGTGAAACAGCGCGCTAAGGTGCGCTCTATGGGATGCTGATAAGGCTGTTCTCTCTGTCTGTGCACTGTGCTGCCACTTCATAGAATCACAGAATGGCCTGGGTTGCAAAGGACCACAATGATCATCTGCATCAAACCCCCTGCTGTGTGCAGGTCACCAACCAGCAGCCCAGGCTGCCCAGAGCCACATCCAGCCTGGCCTTGAATGCCTGCAGGGATGGAGCATCCACAGCCTCCTTGGGCAACCAGGATGACCTTACCACCCTCTGGGTGAATTTTGTGTACACCTTTTGTCCTGAAGCATGTGAGGATGTTACAGTTCATCTCTTCATTCCGGCTTCCAGCCCCGTGACCTCCTTGCAGCCGAAGCACGAAGGGCTCATTCTAATTTCAAACAGAGCAACAATCTGCACATTTACGTAACTCCATTCAGTCCTTCCCCTGACATCTGTGCCTCAGCAGAACAATGAAACATAGTAGATGCAATACAGATGGCAGGCAAAGTCCTTTAAAACACACAACTCACATGCTTTCACCCTAAATGCATAAGCTGGCACTAAGTCCAGCACCTTAACATCCCCAAGTTTCACAAGGAACCACCCTGCAGCATGTTTCCTGGCATCAGATGAATGCAGTCCCAAAGAAGTCACTTAGTATAATCTGTTTGCAGTGCAACAGAGAGCAGCAGTTTCACAAGACGGCCACAACCACCTTTCGTAATTCAGTCAGATGTCTAACTCAAGGTTAAATGGAGTCAACAAGAGAAAAAGAAATGAAAGGCTTTTTTTACTTGACGGCTTTCCTATTGCCTAACCTATGTTTGTAGGAACCCAAGAAGCATCAGGCCCACCTTAGTTTCATCTCAGAAATCAGCCAATCCCTGCCTAAAAGAAAAGACTCAGACACAAAACATTGGCTGTCCCATAAAAAAAGGAGGGAGAGCAGGACCCATACCTGCCCTCAGGAGGCACTTCAACTCATAATGACTTTCACCATTACTTCCCCAAATCGCAGACTTCACACCTTCAGTCACTTGTACCAACCAGTAGAAGTGGTTCTATCAGAAAACAACATGAAGGCTTCATGGTTTTGACTGCAGAGCAACAGACAGAGAAGAGGTTCGGGAAATAATGGTGAACAAAACACAAACAACAACAAAAAGCCCATAATGATCAAATCACTCAGCTGTTAGGAAGGGAAATCCTGGAAGCCAAAGTGCTCTGGTTACTGGGATCATTCCGTCCTCACCATGCAACTGTGGCCTCCACCAGCAGAGCCTCTGCCACATCCAGGACTGTACCTGCTATACACAGCAAATGGGCACAGACTCTTAATGCTACCCACCAAATAGCTTTTGGGAGGTTGAAACGCTGCTGTAACTTAAGCAAAAAAGAAAAACCTCTTCGAAGTGCTGAGCGCAGCCCTCTCTTCAACTGCCAGATCCTGGGAAAGTTCCTCATGAACAACTCCTCCATACAAACGAACACTGCTGTATTCATTTAGAAAACAAAAAACGCTTTATAAGAAAATATGCTGCTCACAATTCGGGTGTAATATCCTCAAACAACAGCGTAATGTTAAGAGTGGCATTCTGCTTACCCAAACTCGAGCAGTGAAATTTCTCGCTCTCTACAAACCAGCAGCATTCTCTCCACTTTTCTTCTACTGTAGGAGACTCATTTCTTCAAGACCCAATTTCATAATAAAGACACCTACACTGCTATTAATGACTCCGTTCTATTTTTCCACTTTAACTGCTGCACCTCAAAGTCCTCATACAGTCAGAGAATACGTACAGTCATACCGAGCAATGCATCACAAACTTCTGCCTGCAGCAAACCGCAGCCCCACGATGAAATGTCATCATGTTCACTTAGAGCTGCCTCAACTCAGCAACTCAAAAAGAAGTCCCAGCATCTCTGCCATCGCAGCCTTTCCTCCTTGCAAAACACAGTGAATGAACCCAAGGCAAGCTCTTCTGCTTTCCATGACGATTCCATATGCGCTTCTGCCAAGTTCCAGTTTAATATACTGCTTCACTGCATTTTATTTGGGATTCTCTGCAACAGATGCATTTATTTTTTTTTTTAATAAGGTATTTTCATGTCTTTTTTCCTCCAACTTAGCGAGGCTGCAAACATTAGGCTATTTAAATACATGATTTGGATAAGATACTTCATGGAAGGTCAGTGCTTACATTCTGGACTGCGGACTGTGAGATCAAATGCACAACTGTAGTGCTATAAGGGGGAATTGAGGTTATAAAATACTAACAGTAAAAAGGAAGGTAAAACTCATTTTCAGCCTTCACTTCAACATGGAACCTCAGCACCACATGAATATGCATTTTGCATTTTCTGTACATAATCACAAGTTTGTAAGGTGCCTTGGGACTTTTGAAGAAGGCATAGAATAAATGAAAATCACTTTAATTAAAAGCAAATTAAAGGGCCTCCTAATCCAAGCAGCAGCACCAAATCCACAGAGACTTTTTCAGAATATAGATCCTTGAAATTACATTGCTTATAACCCTCCCTAATTCCAGTCTCCTTCCCTCACTTCCCCCTAAAGAGGCTCTGAATCTGTAGGAGATCAGGTTTATTATGAAAATTCTGCTCCAGTTACTAAAAAAAGGTTTTGCTCTAGTTTCTGAGTGGCCAGAAGCATCAGAATCCACACGGAGCAAATAAAAATAAAGAAAAAGGGAATGTTTTTCCCAGTACAAGGAGAAGAAAAAAATATATATATATATCTTATTTTATACTTCTTAAAAGTCATTTCAGCACTGATTTAAGAAGATGGAATTCTCTTCCTCGAGAGAAGGCTCTTTCAATACAGCTCAAAAAACAAACCAAACAAACCATATGCTAATATGCTGTCACAGCAGTGGCCTCATGCTAGCAATCACAAGTTAGAAGAATGTGCAGATATAAAATAGATATCATGGTGGTACACTCCTTTGCTATTCCTAGAGCAGGAAGGCATTACCCATTAAGCAGAACCACAGTTGGAAAAGTCCTCCATGACCTAGCCATCCGCCTATCACCAATATTTCCCACTAAATCACATCCCTGTTCCTGCTGGCAGGGCTATTTCTGACACAAACCAGGATGCCATGGGCCTTCTTGGCCACCTGGGCACACTGCTGGCTCACGTTCAGCCAAGCACTGACCAACGGCCACAGGTCCATTTCATCTACACAGCCTTCCACCCACTCTGCCCCAAGGCTGCAGTGTTGCCTGGGGTTGTTGTGGCCAAAGTGCCTCTCCTGTGCTGTACTGTATTTCTGGCTTTTATCAGAGAAGGTGAAGTCACCCATGAGAACAAGGGCTGGCGATCGTGCAACTTCTGCCAGCTGCTCACAGAACTCATCTGTCTCTTCATCCTGGTGAGGCAGTCTATAACAGACCCCTACCAGGACGTCTGCCTTGTTGGCCCTCCCCCAATCCTTACCCACAGAAAGTCAACGTTATCATCCCCAGCCACAAGCTCAATAACATCAAAACACTCTCGAACATAGAGAGCCACACCACCGCTCCTCCTTCCTTCCCTATCCCTCGTGAGGAGCTCATAGCCATCCACTGCAGCACTCCAACCATGGCAGCAATCCCACCATGTTTCTGTAATGGCAACTAATACATAGTTTGCCTGCTGCACGATGGCCTCCAGCTGTTTACTGCCCATGCTGTGTGCATTGCTGTAGATGCACTTCAGCTGAGCCCGCTGCCTCACCCCAATCCTATCATGATTCCCCCAGGCTCATCTCTAGCAGGCCTGGTTTTATCCCCTTCCCACCTCATATCCAGTTTAAAACCCTCTCCACGAGCCCTGCCAGCTCCTGGGCTAGGATCTGCTTTCCCTCTGAGTCAGGTGAGACCCATCAGCAGCCATCAGGCCAGGTGCCAAGTTAACTGCCTCATGGTCCAAAAAAGAACCCTAACCTCTTGCAATTGCACCAGCCTCTCAGCCATGTGCTTATGAATAGGTTTTCCTGATCCTAACTTTCACAGGTCTCTGGCTCACCCCTGCTTCTTCTGATGAATGAAAGAATGAATTTACAAATGCTTCTGAAAAGGAATAGGAAATCTAAAAAATGGGTAATATTATCTTCATTCCTATCCGAAAGGCATTTTACACATATTTATGTCATTAAGCTACTAAGTGCCTCCATTAAGAGAAAAGTATAAATACATTCCAACCTTACGAGAAAAAAATAATCTAAGAACTAATGAAAAGGAACAAAACAAAAAAAGGAAGTGGGCAAAATGCCTAGAGAGACACTGCTTTGATACTGACACATGGGAATAAATGGCAGAGATATTCAGCTAACCCTTTTAAATCAAAACATCTCCCATCTCGTGTGCAAATTTCAACAGCTGAGAAAGCATCCCACTCAATCTCCCGAACCTGGTGTCAGCATGTTTTATGTAAATACCAGCTACCAAGGGGTGTGTTTGAGGCAAACGCTTTCGGGTTCCACTTTGTAAGTTTGGGGTTTACCCCAATGGGAGGAAAAATGGGAATGCTGAAGATCACAACAGGAGGCAAACACAGAGGGCAGAGGACTTTTTTTTTTTAAACAGACCAAAAGATTTACTTGCTATCGAAGAGTTTTAAGCAGTTATTTAGGAAATGAACAGGAGGGAGGCTTGATGACTAAGCCCCGCATCAATATGCAGCAATGTATGTCTCAAAAACAGCCCTGTCCAGAAATAACGCTAGCGTTTGAGAACAGAATGGATCGCTACCATCATGATAACGTCCCCATGGGGCAACCAGAGAAGTGCCAAACGAAACACCAAGCTGCACAAGAGCACGCTCTCAAATAGGGGCAATCAATGAGAAACAACCTACTGAAGCCTTGGGTTTGGGTTACTGAGCTCTGAGTGCTCCAGGGGCAGCACGGGCGGCACCTCAGCCCACTGCCCAGGGAAAGGGCAGCTCCTGCACAGCCATCCCTGCTTCTACAGACACGCAGCTCCCCAGCATATGTTCCACTATAAGGCAATAAGGCTATTATTCTTCTTGTTCAGTTCCTCTACTTTTGTCTTTGCGTGGTATCCTTAAGACGTGACCACCAGCTGCAATGTGGCCATCTAAAGCAGCGTACGGCCACAGGGGATCTGCTTTCCCAAGCTATGCTGAAAGGAAGCCCAGCTCACAGCACTGGGAAAACAAGCATGCAGCATGTAAATGAACACGAAAAGCATGACAAACAAATGTCCGAGACCAGAGGTGAATAAGGAGGCTTGAAGAGTACTGGGAAATAAGATGCGCTTCTGGATATCACACTGGGATTCAGGCAATGCGATTCATTTTCTGGGTTCACCCACTCATTTCTTATTTTTTAATTTATTTTTACTCCACGGATCTATTAAACCACCAAGTGCTTCACAGGGTACACACACGAGCTTCAGTTTGGACAGAAAACAAGAGAGAACCACCTCAGCCAGCCTGCACCACACCACTGCTTGTGTTTGCACTGCTCTTTGCTGTAAACCAGCCCAAGAAGCCATCCAGGTTACAAAGAAGGACAATACGAAAGCAGGATCCTTCCAGAAGGAAGCACTTCCCTGATGTGACTCACAGCCCAGAAACAACAACATTACACATCATCAGTGAGTGGCAGCTCAGGGGCATCCATCAGCGTCTGGGGATGGGCAGAAACCTATTCACAAACTTACGCCCAAAGATGACATCCATAGAACCACAGCATTCTTCATTCAAAATGACAGAGCAGGAATACTCTTAGTTCATTTACTTCAGCCTTTGTTTGCCTTCTCTATTTAGTTTATAACTTTTCCTGTCCAAAAACTCCTTCACATAACAGCTTCCTGGAGGCAAAAGCAAAGACAAACAGACTGGACTCGTCTGCGGGAAGCAAATCCCCAGCTGAGCTGTGCAAACACCGCCTCACTCACAGGTCCTGCAGTCACCTGCAAGTGCTGCTCAGGTAGATGCTGAATCACTGCTGCAGAGCACAGCAGTTACTGGCAGTGGCAGAAACCCCCATGCTAACAGAGACCCATCCCAAAGCACTGCTGCTCCTGGAAGCAGAGCCGCGCTGCCAGACCGTGATAGGAGTTAACAACTTACTTCCTTCCATTCCCTCTTCCACCGCCCATTTAATTCCACTCTACTTCACCAACTTGACAAATTGCACTAAATATTGTCTAAAGAACACATTTGTTCCACTAGAGTGCCCCAGAAACACTATTCCAAACGCGACAGCAAGAGCCAAGGGATGATTATTTCTATTTTTCTTCTCCTCTGAAATCCAGATAAGTACAACAGTGCAATGGAGACAGCTGCAGAGCTCCTATTGCTGAGGCACTGCGTTTTATCAGAACAGGATGCTCACAATCACACACCTCAGCAGCAGGGAACATTTAAATATCACCTTCATCTTCATTTTAGCAGAGCTTTTGAGAAATTCCATCGTCAATAATTAAGATTCAAATAATGAGTGGATAGCTGCACTGACAGCATCACAGCCCAGGAGACAAGACTTTTCCCCTACTAGATTGCCACTTTTCATTATAACTGAGCCTTGACATTAAGCTAACCTACAGCCTTTTTTTCCATTTGAGTTTAAGAACAAATGCATTGAGAGCAGTTTCTCTGCCTTAGGACAGAATCTTCCAACTTCAGGTGCTGCCCCGGCAGGAGAGGACCTTCCCCTGGATGCCCTGTGCACCCACACCAGAGCTGCAGGAATGCTTCAAAACGCAGAAGATGGTTTCATGCTTCTTTTCTGTCACACTGAGGGGATAAATAAAAGCTACTGCCCTCAGGGAGCATTTCATGTTTGCATTTATACAAAGCTTCCTCAGCTCTGAGCAGCCTGGTCTGCTGGTTGGTGACCCTGCACGTAGCAGGGGGTTGAAACTAGATGATGTTTGTGGTCCTTTTCAACCCAGGGCATTCTATGACTCTGTGATTTAAACACGCTGGATAAGTCCCACAGAGACCTGACCTCTTTGCTTGGCTGCTGCCATCCCAAGGCCTTCTTGCAGAAGCTCAGAACTGCTATTTGCTTCATACAGGCAATGAAAAACAAAGACTGGCATACATTTCAGTTATTTGAGTTCCCCTTCCATACAGTTATCCAAACAGGAACAGTGAACGCCGTTCCTCCTTAAGTATTACGACCGGTTCCAGCAACAGGTCAGATGTTCGTGTTTGAAGCTTGGACAAACAAGTAGAAATCCAGATGCAAAACAAAAACTACCGGTGGGAGAGCAAAATGAAAACAGATAAACCTCCTTTCAACAACAAGCGACTGCATATGGAGCCTCGCTGCTCTGCAAACTTTGAGGATGGAGTTTTACAGCCCCAAGCCAAAACACACAATAAACACACACATGGGACCTCCAGGATTTGCTCATGGCTGAGGACAATGATGGGTACTCTGACTCGTCCAGAGTCCCATAGCTTTCAGTGTGTACATCATACACATTTCTCCAGAGCAAAGTCTTTTTTTGTTTGTGTGATTGTTTAAGTCAAGAGGCCTTCTAATTGCATGGCTCTCCAAAGCTTTTATGAACACACCAACGTATGAGTGAACACATCAAATGCATCAGATGTTTCCGAACTTTACTTACTCTTGGAGGATGGGGGTTTGAGATGACAGATTAGAAGATTCTGCACAGGCTCTCCTGCTCCTTGTTTCCTTCACTCCTTAAGCATCAGACCATTACATCCAACCACTGGCAGAAGCCCTCTGCCCCAACCGAACCGTGGTGAAAAGAGAAAAACCCTGAGAACAACACCCCAGGGGCTCCAGACTGAAACGATGGCACAAAGCCTGAAAGCTGAGGACAATTAGCAAGTGAAACCCCCCCCAATCATTATAATTTTGTACGTCCTTTTGAGATGTTACACTAAACATCCGAGCCCCTTTTCTGATGGCAGTAAGCACACCTGTGCATTTAACAAAGTGCAGCAGCAGTGACTTTGCTTTCTCTCTCTCTCATTTCTTCTGCACTTATTGTCAAGGCCAGGACCTTTCAGCAGCTCTCATGCAAAGCCTACACCTGCCAACAAGACTGCTTCAGCTGCGTGGCAAATTATGCATGCGACCATGAGAAAGGATGTCGTCATTTCCTATGTGACAGCCATCCTTGTCCTTCTGGCACTCGAGCGATGCACACATACCTTTGTTACCACGCTCCATGCTTCACTCAAAATTGAAGAAAGCTCCTGCACAAGCTGGCCCCTTGGGGCTGCAACACCAACAGCAAGGTAGCAGGAAACAGTACTGTCAAAATATACACCTCATATATATACACACAGAATAATTCCATATAGTATTACCCAAAGGTGGAAGGAGAACCAAAGGTCCGGATGCAATTCCCTGGACCACAAGGTAGTCCCACTGCAATCTGAAATCCTCACTCATTCAGATGCAAGTGAAAGATTTGAAACCGGTTCTGAAAAGCTTTATCTTATCTGGTCAAAACTCCTGGGCTGACACTCAGGACACTCTGAAGGAAGTCTATAATCTAATGCCATACTCCTGTAATGCTGCTTATTTGCAGAACTTATTTTCCTTTCTCACTTTCTGTTTTACCTTCTGGCAGGACATTAAATCAACGTAAGTTGCTTTGATCTGTGTTGGGAACTGAGCTCTCGTTTGGAATTTTCCTTTCCTGCTCAGGATATCAGGTCAGAAATAGTAAAAGCTCTTTCCAAAATGAAATGCAGTGCTGAAGTCCCAGAGGGCCGATACCAATATCCCTCCCCATTGTCCTGACTGCGTGTGCTTGGAAACAAAGCACACGAACGATTCTGACACTCAGGAAACTTCATAAACAGGCAGTGCCTCACACGTCCATCCCTACTGCAGGAAGGCACAACAGCACAAACCTCTCCCATACCTGCTTGCACACCTTGCAAAACAAGCAGAGCAAAACCAACCGCAGCTGCCAGGCAATGCAGAAGCAAAAGGGGCTGTGGGGATTCAGTACAGAGAAATGCTTTGTTTGGGGTCCAGCACTTGTGGGGAATCGCTGCCACAAACACCATCCATGCTCAATCACCTTGCTTAGCCATAATTAAGTAGACTTTAAAAGAAAAAAGAAAAACCTTTTAAAAACCCACTGGTTACCATCTTAATAAGCAGCAAACAAACTTCAGTGCAAGCTACGACGGCCATTTACAATCCTGGCACATCAGACTGAATTTGATTATGCATTTACCACCAATTAAATTATTTTAACAATGCAGTATTTCACAAATTCACATTACCAAACAACACGTGCTGCAATTAACACACTTTCAGTATTTAAAAACTGATCAAAGAATAGATACGTGATGCAAATGTTTGCATATCTCCAAGGAGACCCAAAAATCTAGAAAACTCAATAGGAAAAAGAACCTATCAGATTCTTTATCAGGCTTTATCAGATTTCTAAGAGAGTTCTTAAACAGAATTAAAGATTACAGAAATATCTCTGTGGTCTCTGAGTTTTGTTTCCATCTGAAAAAGATCAGAACCTATTAAACACCCTGGTAAGAACATCAGCTATCGTCCAACTGGGCAATCTGATCAAGTACTCGATCTAGCTGTCAGCCACCTTCCCTTTGGTAAGAGGTGGAACTCGGTGATCCTTGAGGCCATTCCAACCCCTGTGATATTTCCGACTACTCATTTTACAAACCAAAACTGGCCCAAAAAGTTCCCTTTCCTTTCTACTTGTGGTCATGACTCTACTTTGAAACTGCATTTATATTCACAGAATGGCTTGGGTTGGAAGGGACCTGAAGGATCATGAAGCTCCAATCCCCCTGCTGCGGGCAGGGTCACCAACCTCCATATCTAATATGAGACCGGGCTGCCCAGGGCCCCATCCAACCATATACAATACAGTATTTAAAAATAAACAAAAAACAACTACTTCAGAGAAAGCATCATTTCCTCCTGATCTAATGAGTCTTTAAAGAATAAATAGTAATTTAAACAAAAAAAAAAAACCAAAAAACACTTGCAGTTGGATACACATAAAGAATAGTCATAAGGCAAGGACAGCGCTGAGTTGCTGTCTCATGCCCATAGCACAGGGGACATCCTGCACTGCTGCCTGGCTGCAGCAGGATGAAGCAAAGCACGGCCATTCATGGCCATTTTCCTCCAGCTTTGTTGTTTCTGTCCCAAAGGAAGATCCCAGGCTCCCTGCACGCAGCCTGCTGCATGGTGCCCTGAATAGCCCCAGTGTCAGGCGCTGTGAACAACGGGGTTTTGTGGCCCTGCGCTCGGGGCTGAGCACCAGCCTGCTGCACGGCCACAGATGTGCTTCCGTCATCTCTGCTTTAACCTGCTCAAGTAAACACAACAGTCCTTGAACAATTCAGCTTTCTTTGCTCTTGCTTGCACTCCTCACCAACCTGCACTAACAACCTCGCAGCCACAGAGAGCCCCAGAGCAAAGCACCGGCAGGGAACGTTTTGCATTTACATTTGCAAGGTGGTCTCTGGATTCAGATCTTTCAATGCCAAATGCTGAACCAGGAAGGCTCACTAACCGCTTCCACTGCAGTATTTTTTCCCCAGCTGTTTTTATGAAGCCGTGTGATGCTGGCCCAGCACTGAGGCCTTAAACTACTGCAGGAGGAAGCAGCGATTCCATAGGGCCTGTGCACAAGGATGTTTGAACAGAACTTATTGCCCCAAGGGAAAGGAAAAGCATAGATACAAATAGAATATATAAAATACACAATAACCAACATCCAGAGTTGACTAGACACAGGCAAATAAGCGGATAAATAAATGGACCCAGGACTAAATGGAATGCAGGTGTCTGCATTTCCCTGCTCGAGTCTGAAGAATAAAGAGAGAGCTCAAGGAAGCCAGCTTGTTGGGTGATGGGCACAATGCTGGGTGGTGCACATACCAAAGTTTATACACTGGGAAATAGAAGCTCTTAAAATTCCAGTAGTACTAAAATAGCAACAGAACTACATTCCTGGAGGCTTTATTTTTGCAGCTTTCACAAACAATTTGCCTTTGAAAATGCATGAATACATGAAATTAATCTTGGGAAAGCACAGTATCGAGCAGAGTATTGAATGCTGATGAATGCTTTAGCACTGAGATACAGGAGTGAGAACCTTTCTCCAACCACGTTTCCATCCTGATCATGGCAGAAGCAGCACCCTCGGAACACAACCAGTGCAACTCATGCTTCTCATAAGGGAAGCGTGAGCTCTGCATGCATAAACACAAACACAAGCCAAACAGAGCAGGGCCCGCTGCAGTGGCTGAGGCACAGCTCCCTCCATCCCACCAGCAGCTGGGCCTGAGCAGAACACAACACACACTCACACTTGGTACAGCACAAAGTCTGCTTTGAAGGACAGCGTTTCATTCCGCTTACGAGGATCACCTCACTACTGGGAGGAAGGCTGAATAGCACAGAATTGTAGAGTCACAGAATGACTTAGGCTGGAAGGGAAACCAATGATCACCCAGTTCTAACGCCCCTGCCGTGGGCTGGTTGCCCGTCTAGCTCAGGCAGCCCAGGGCCACATCCATGCCATGGGCACCTCCAGGGATGGGGCACCCACAGCTCTGGGCAGAGGTGCCAGGGTCTCAGATATCCTTGCTCCAGCTTGGGCTCCAGCTCCGTGGATGCAAAACCCTTTGATTCAGTGCCTATTCTGTACCAAGCTTCAATGTGTCCACTGCTTAAGAAAAGACCACATGAGCCTCATTCTTAAGGCAAGAAGCATCCCAGAATAGGTGCTTCATTTCTTGCAGGACGAGCCTTTCAGTTTGGGGTTTTCATATTTTTGTTTTAAATAAAGTACAGTAAAAACATTTCTCCTAATGGTAACTTTATAAAAGGAATGTTTTCAAACTGATCCCACCAAAATTTTCCTAACATACCCATCATCACATGATGCCAGTTTGCCTGCCCACTGTCACCAAGCCTCTATTCCTTGGCCATATGAAAACACTATTCCAGCAACTAATGATGATTTGTGTCATACAGCCCAGGTACTTGAAAGCCACTTGAGCTGTGCCAGGCCCCAACTTTCTGCTTGCCACAACATCCCCATCATCAACCACACAATCACACAGCTGCCCTCTGCAGACAGCTGTACGGATTTGACACCCAGTGTGCAAGCCCAGGGGGTGCCAACAAGGCACAGCTTCTCACTTGTGGGCTGGGTGCCTGTGTTGTAGGGGAAACAACCATCACACCTCTGACTCATTGACTTGGGATCAGTATCTTGCAAGCAGCTTAGGGAAAAAAAAAAAATAAAAAAAAATCAAATCTGGTGGATCCATTCAGCACAAGATGAGATGCAAGGAGTTGAGGGCAGCAAGACAGGTGTGGCACAGCTCTGCTGGAGAGGAGCCCCATTCAGCAGTAGGCTGAGTGAAAAACTGGAGATCCACCAACTTCCCTGCTTACCTGTGAGCCGTACCATAGAATCACAGAACAGCCTGGGTTGAAAAGGAGCACAATGCTCATCCAGTTCCAACCCCCTGCTGTGTGCAGAGTCACCAACCAGCAGACCAGGCTGCCCAGAGCCACATCCAGCCTGGCCTTGAATGCCTGCAGGAACAGGGCATCCACAGCCTCCTTGGGCAGCCATCGCTGGAGACATTCAGAGGTGGCAAAAACAACAGCACAGCTACTAGAGTATGCAATGGCACAGGCCAACATGTGGTAAGCACAGCTGCAGCAGAACAGGCTGGAAGCACTGGACAAGGAGATGATGTTCTGTAGAAGGCCATTAAACTCAGCATTTAAATGCAGGTAGGAAGGCAAAAGAAAGCCTAACATCCCTGTGAAAAACGGCACAGAGCTGTTTTCCTAGCTCCTAGCACCAAAGCTGATCAAACACTGCTTTTTCCCCCACTCCCCTTCAGGTGGGATGCTCTGTGCGCTGCAGGATGGTCCCTCACACAGCAGTCCTGCCCCTGATGCTGGCACCTCTAGGGCAGAGCAGTTCCTCCTGGTAGAGGACAGACACAGCAGGTCACAGGAGCAATGGTTTCCTATTTAGACACAGGTAAGATTCAGGGTCCTGTCTTGCCACAACAACCAAATGCACCCTCTCCAAAGCAGTGGTGCAGCCCTGGCACTGCTCCCAGAGCTGTGCTGCCCCATCCCTGGGGGTGCCTGTGGCCATGGCTGGCCCTGGGCAGCCTGAGCTGGGGGAGGGGGAAGGGAGATTGTAAGGTCCTTTCAAATGTATGCCATTCTTCTATGATTAGATGAAAAAGCAGAATTTTCTCTTGCTCTCCTACTGCTGGAAGAGTCAGTGCCACGTGCCTTTCATCTCATATCGCAAGCAGAATAATTCCCAATAAAAAAATTACAGACCTCCCACTAGAGGGAATTTCCTAATATAATCTTCTCTCTGCTTTCAGCATTTCATAACCAGCTGCTTTAAGTCCAATTTAAATATGAGTGCTCTGAGCAAAACCATTCTCAAAAAACCCGCTGAGCACCTGAGAGCACTGGCAGCACCGCACAGCATCCCTGCACTGCTCCTCCTGAGCCCCCACCTCTGCTCTAGGAGGACCAGGAGGCCTCCACCCCATCAATAAGAGGGGACAGCCAGGAAAACACCACCTGCATTTGAACAGGACACAGAAAATGGAACAGCTTCCAAAGAGGCACTGTCTTATAAGCAGCTCTGAGTGCTGTAACAGTGATACAGACGTGGGTTCACAGCAGCTAACAGCAACCTGGAACAGGTTGTCTAAGGAAGTTGTGGATGCTCCATCCCTGCAGGCATTCAAGGCCAGGCTGGATGTGGCTCTGGGCAGCCTGGGCTGCTGGTTGGTGACCCTGCACACAGCAGGGGGTTGGAACTGGATGAGCATTGTGCTCTTTTTCAACCCAAGGCCATTCTGTGATTCTAATATGAATTCTGTGCTTGCATGTTGTATCACTGGAAAGAAAAAAAAAAAAAAAAAAAAAAAAAAAAAAAAGAAAAAGAAAAACAACACAAAACCAGCAACAAAACAACACACCATACGGAAGGGTTTGGAGTACATGGGGAAAGGAAATCATTCCTGCAGGTGTGAAAGAGACTGGGAGATGAAGCCGGAATGAGTAGCAAAGCGTTCATAAAGAACTAAGCACAGAATCTGAGTGCCAGGAGCTGCATTCCCAGGATTAACCCCCCCATCAGCAACGTGGGGTCCGGGAGGAGCTCCCATCTGGGACCTGGGGAGCCAGGGCTCCCATCTGGGACCAGGCAGCACATTGTGATTGTGATTGAAAAGCAATTGGGGGCAATGAGTAAAGCAGTTTAACCTGAAATTAATGAGCTTTTGACAACTGCAAACAAAGCACTAATGTGGGTCCATTTACACTAATCCCAGTATTTAACAGAGAAGGCATATATCACTTCAACTTGGTTACACAAAGGCTTTCCTTCTGCTGTGTGAAAGCTGTTTTGCCACCACCCAGCTCTCAGCAGCAAACTCTGCCCAACTGTACCAAATGAGCAGAGCATATCACAGCAGATGCATGAATGCTGTTGAATGATCAAATATTTAAGCAACCTCGTGCAGTATAATGAAATACATTCACGGGACGCAGATCTAAATTACAGAACTCGGAGGTGTGCAGGGTACCTGGATGCTCAATGCCACGTACACGCAGTGCTCACTGCTTGCTGAAATGCAAGAGCCCAGGGGAGCAGAGCTGCAGTGCCAGCAGCAACTATGGGACAGAATCATTAGAGAAAAGTTGGTTGAAGAGGGAGATGGCCCCCAGAGAAACAATTTAAAATGCACCCCATGAATAAGTGAAGCTAAGTAACTACAGCCCTTTGCTAAGCCTACGTATGGAAGCCTCAAGAAACACACCAATTAAAACCCCTTTGTATCAAAAGAATGAGATTATCATGATAGTACAGTTGTATGTTTCTTTCCCAGTTATGCTCCAACGACTCTTACAGCAAGGAAATCTAGGAAGAAACCTCTTAATTCCTGGGTGAGTTTTGCGCCTCACCCTGCTTCCAACTGATTTGCAGCTTTGTTTTATGCTTTTCCCTGCTGGGATCTCCTCTTACTGACAATTATTACTCTACATTAAAAAAAAGAAAATCTATTGTAATGTGAATCAAAAAAAGTTTGAGTTGGAAGGGACCTCTGAAAGCCATCTGGTCTCATGCCCTGCAATCAGTGGGGACACCCACAGCTCCATCAGGTGCTCAGAGCTCATCCCCTGACCTCAGGGGTCTGTAGGGATGGGTACCACACCTCTCCAGGCAGCCCGTGCCAGTGCCTCACTGCCATTATTGCAAACAACTTTTTCCTTACACTCGGTCTAAACCTCCAGTCTTTTAGTCTGAAACCATTTCCCCTTGTCCTATCAGTTTCAAAGACTGAACGTTTTTTTACAGCTGGTATAAAGGGGACAGTGAAATCCACAGCTGAGTCACGCCACATTTCCCTGCGACCATAAACTTCCACTGCAAGCAGTAACTCTCCCCAGTAAATTTACTTCCAGTTTTGTTTTTCCCCTTTGCCAGGAGTCACCACTGATACCAGATCTGCGACTGCTGCACACCAAGCCCGAGGTCTGTGCCCAGATCCTTTCACTTTGCTGCTTTGGCAGCAAGTCAACAGCAGACAAAGGCAAAAGGGCATTTTTAGGGCACTGCTGCATCCCCCAGTAGCATGCAGAGCTTTGCCTCTCTGGCACAAAGCACACAAAACCAGCCCCAAACCAGGCTCTGTGCACAGAGCTCTCACTGTAGGTAATCAGTTGGTGGCTCCCTGTGAAAGCAAAATCTCAGCACGCTGCAATTCCAATCACAGTCCAAAGGCATCCCTTCTCCTATCAGCAAGGCAATCTCCCACTCATTCTTCCAGTCCCTGAAGGCACCCATCCTCTGCAGACATCAACATAACACATTTTGGCAGCCAAAAGGATTCATCAATGGAATTACTACACCTGCAGAAAGTAAATGGAAGTAGAAAGCACAATACTGCTCACATATCTTAGAAATATGCCCCACACTTAGAAAACAAATCCTGGACAACTGCTGGTGCAGGGTTTCTCCTAACCTCTGCCTCAGCAGCATCTAACTGCAGCTCTGACTCACACAATTCTTCCAGTCTGTTGTATGCATTCATTTAAAGAATATCTACAGCTTAGCAAAGAGTTCGGAATAAATACGGCCACTTCAAAAATAAGAGCAACCCCCATAGGATTTGACACTAGAATAAAATAGTTATTGGACAGGACAAAGACTGCACGCGGATGGAGCGTTTGCAGGGCACGGGCAGTGAGGTAAATGCAAGAGTGCTGTGAGCAGAGCTGCAGAGAGCCTGCAGGCAGCAGCCGGGTGGCCACAGCCACTTCTCCTTCCGCTGGAATTCTGCTGCATCACATCAGCCACAGCCACGTCTGAATCACTCCCTAGGACCGTGCTGAGCCCATTCAGCGAGCATGGCAGGCAGATACTCACAAACTCAGCCCCACGCAGAACAGGCCTATTAGAACTCTTTAATAATGCATGAGTTCAATTTACGACACATTCAATTGTGGGGCATCACGTTACATTTCAGGCCAGTTTTCCTTAATACGGCGTCCAGAGTGCAGTAAAATAAAACCAGGTACCAAAACCAGTGGTGATGCTGGGAGCTGCCTCTGACTGCCATGTGGGCAGCAAGAGCTCGGTTGGATGCAGAGCCCCACACACTGTGCAGGCAGCAACTTGCAAGCAGGTGCTTCTCTGACACACAGCCCAACATCCAGAGCAGGGCCAGGCCTTGCGGTCAGCCCTGAGCTCAGCACTACAATTACAACACCCACCTTCTGTTTTAATTTCTTTCCCATCTCCCCATCTGCTCCGAACACATCACTCTTGTAACCTGACAGAGCTCCCAAGGGCCCTTTGCTCTTATTAATAAAATCAAACATGTACCAGGACACGGCACAGTCTCCTCTCCAGGACCATCAGTAACAACAAAAGATGCATCCCAGCACATCCCATACAATCTCCAGCTGCAGGATCTCCAGCTGGTGTTAAACCCACCCTGAAGATTATTTTGGAAACAGAGCTTGACATGCTATACACGTCATACAAATAAAAGGTTTACAAAACAACAGGAACATTCAAAGGGGATACAGTCAAAACCCTCCCATACTTCAAGGTGCTGAACAGCTGCCCTGCACAGCAACTTAAAGGAGGAAGGCCACTGAGCCACACAGCAGACTGAGAACTGCTGTGCCTGCCCTAACAGCAGTGCAGCCAACAAGACTGGCCTGCAGCCGTGGTGCACAGCTGTGCAACCAACCTGAAGCACTGCTTGTCCATCTCATGAGAGAGCACACGCACTGTGAGGCAGCTGTCTTGCAATCAATGGCAATGGTTTAAAAGTGCAGCTCTCACTGAAACGATGCTCAGACCACCCTGTAAGAAAGATAGTGAGAAAATGCAAACTCTCCCAACCCAACTCCCTCTCGCTTAAGGCAGATAAACATAAACGTATCATATAGAAAAGTGGAAAAGAAAGTGAAACACTGAAGCAAACAAGGACTCAAATGTGTTAAAATAACACCTGTGCTCCACAGGCTCGGGATAGGTTGCAATAGCCTAAACATCACAGTCGTGCTGAATGAGGTATATAAAGATCTCTGGTTCTGTTAAAGGTGCCTAGGAAGCTTTTAAACAAGGAGCTCCGTGCTTATTTCTTAACTTGGTAAAACACGCTACATGCATTTACTGATACAGCATCTGTTACCCAAAGCGCAGCCAGCACAGATGGCCGGTGCAACACAACGCAGCACCTGCGCCGTTCCTCTATTTGCAGGCAAAGACAAAGCAAACTGAAGGAATCAGGTGGCACAGCCGTGGCCCCCAGCAGCACAAGGAGCCCCAGGTCAGCCCCAGCAGGAACAGTGACCCCAAGACCACCGTGATACAAACCATACTAGGGAGCTCCCAGTGACCCACATGGAGATCTACCCAAGATGATGCCGTGAGCTTCCAGCCGAACATCACTCATTTCCATCCAACTTCACCTCCGCATTCACGCTTAGGGGTCCTTCAAGCACACGGTGCCCATGCAAATAACAGCATTTCCCACTACAGAGCATTTCTCAATCCTCAGCCCTTATCTCTGCTTCCTGCAGCGCCGGCAGCACCTCAGAACCCAGCCAGGCCATTGCTTTTGGCATCACCCCATTACCAACCGCTGTCAAACGGGGAGAGGAGAGGAGAGGAGACTCGGAGCCATCTGCCCCCCGCCTGCCCTTTCTGAAGCAGCGCAGCACATCTCCTCACCGCAGACGGTCAGAAGTTGTCCACGCGTTATTGCTGAGCTCCGGCATTATTTTTTTTCCCCGTCTTAAGCAAAACCACAAGCGGGGCGGGGGGTTACCACCGAGGGCTTGGATTGGGATGCAAAAGACAAGCATGTTTCCACCAAAGCCTCGTGTCATTCCCCCCCCTCACCCCCACATCGGCCCACGTAAAACACGAAGTTCGAGGCGGCTCAGAACCGCCGGGCAGCGGGAGGGCCGCTATCGGTACCGGCACCGGCACGGACGGAGCGCGGCGCTCAGAGCGGCACTCACCGCTTCCGCACGGCCCCGCAGCCGCATCCCAACCGCGACCGCCGCGCCGCCGGAGCCCCGCACAGCCGCTATGGGAGCCCCGCCCCGCGGCTCCCACCTGCCCCCACGGACGCAGCCCGCTCACCGCCGAAGCTCCCGTCGCCTCTCAGCCCTCCCGCCGCCGCCGCCGCCGCCGCCGCCGCCGCCGCGCTCCGCTGGCGGCTGCCGGGCCCCGGGCGCCGGACCGCGGGACGCCCTGACGGTCTCCGGCGCTGGGCAGAGGCGGCGGCCAGGCAGGAAATTTCGCTCCGCCGCCGCCTCCCCTCAGCGGAGCCGCCTGGTGGACGCCTCCCGCATAGGCGGCTCCGCGCCGCTCACCTGAGGGAGGGCGCTGACGGCCGGCGCGCGTGGCGGCGGTGGGGCGCGTGGAGCCGCTTTCTGCTGGGAGAGGAGGGGATTCAGCTCTGAGAGCTCCGACATCCGCACGGACTGCCTCCATCAGTGTGGGTGTTCATCCCCGGGAGTGCCTAGGACCCAGCTCCAGCCCGGTCCTGAGCCCCTGAGCTGTGAAGCTGTCCCTTCCCCTTGGCTGGGCATGCAGGACCCTTCCAGCCCTAATTAAACTGCGTTGATTCCATCACGTGTACGCGAGGACTTCCTTTGTTTCCCTCTTTGTTTCCCTCTTAATTCCCCACCTGGAGGGACCCCGGCACCCTCTGGGCTTCAAACCCAAGACCCACAGACAGCCTCGTTACAGTGCTACCCACCATGAGCAGCAAGGCAGGGCAGAGAAACCCAGAATAGAAACATCAAGCTGCAAAGTAGGACAGGGAGGAAGGGATTACCGAGGGGAGGGAGAGGATCAACGAGCCCAACTTCACGCCTTGCCCTCCTTTGTCTTCAGTCCCACAAACGCTTAGTCTGGGGTACAGAGAAAAAAGAAATCTCTCCCCCAGGAGTGCCTTAAACACACACAGCTATGAGGCACTGCATGAGCTGCCCAGAGAGGTGGTGGTCCCCATCCCTGCAGGCACAAAGGGCAGGGGATGGGCTCTGAGCGCTGATGGAGGTGTGCGTGTCCCTTTGCACTGCAGGGAGTGGGACCACGTGGCCTTTAGATGGCCCTTCCAGCTCAGACATCCTGTGATTCCATGAACTTTCAAACACCCCATCTACGTGCACCGCCTTTATTTCAGTTGTACTGAAAGATATCAGACTACTGGGGATTGTAGAATACCATCAGAACAAAATACCGGTGCATCTGTGAATATCCGTGTCTGCTTAATGGTCTCATAACAACGTCCCTTTGGCACCACGATGACTGGGAAGCAGCGATTTACGGCACTAAGACCTTTCAGCAGGCCCATTTGCACAGCACCAGGAAGGCGCTGGTCTTAATGAACCCTTTGGTGGATGGAGTGGTGCAAGTCAGCAATTTCCTTGTGAGTAAATGTTTGCAAGAAATTGTGTATTAATTTGAATGACTGCTTTTATCCAGGCACTCAAATAGAAGGGATTATGACACGTGCTGGGTACAATCGTGTTTTCTGATAGTGCAGAAATTAGAAATGCTGTTTTATTGTGGATCAGAAATTAATTAGTGGTGAGGAAGAAACATGAAACTCAAGTTGTACAAAAAAGAAACAAAGATAATACATTACAGTTATTAATGCATTACCTGGGGACAAGAGAGGCTGATTTTATCTTCAGCTGCTGTCCTTCGATAGGACAAGGGGGAATGGTTTTAAACCAAGACAGAGGAGGTTTAGGTTGGATATTAGGAGGAAGTTTTTCCCCCAGAGGGTGGTGAGGCAGTGGCACAGGTTGCCCAAGGAGGCTGTGGATGCCCCATCCCTGCAGGCATTCAAGGCCAGGCTGGATGTGGCTCTGGGCAGCCTGGGCTGGTGGGTGATGAATGATGATGAAAAGGATCAAAAGCAAGGCTGCA